>NW_027458090.1:0-120319 GCF_050624435.1 Tenrec ecaudatus
TAATTTACCTATATAGTCCAAGTGCCCGCTAGGGAAACTGCATCGTTCAAGTGCCCGCTAGTTAATCTAGATAGTCCAAGTGCCCGCTAGTTAACCTAGATAGTCCAAGTGCCCGCTACTTAACCTAGATCGTCCAAGTGCCCGCTAGTTAACCTACATAGTCCAAGGTCCGCTAGTTAACCTAGATATTCCAAGTGCCCCTTAGTTAACCTACATAGTCAAAGGGCCCTCTAGTTAACCTAGATAGTCCAAGTGCCCGCTAGGGGACATACATAGTCCAAGTGCCCGCTATGTAACCTAGATAGTCTAAAGGCCCACTAGATAACCTACATAGTCCAACTGCCCGATAGGGAACCTACATAGTCCAAATGCCCGCTAAGGGACGAACATAGTCCAAGTGCCCGCTAGGGAACCTACATAGTCCAAGTGCCCGCTAGGTAACCTAGATAGTCCAAGTGCCCGCTAGTTAACCTACATAGTCCAAGTGCCCGCTGAGGAACCTACATAGTCCAAGTGTCAGAAAGGGAAACTACTTATTCCAAGTGCCCATTAGGGCACCTAGATAGTCCAAGTGCCCACAGGGAACCTATATAATCCAAGTGCCCTCTAGGGAACTTACATAGTCAAAGTGCCCGCTAGGGTACCTGCATTGTACAAGTGCCCTCTAGTTAACCTAGATAGTCCAAGTGCCCGCTAGGTAACCTAGATAGTCCAAGGGCCTGCTAGTTAACCTACATAGTCCAACGGCCCTCTAGTTAACCTAGATAGTCCAAGTGCCCGCTGGAGGACGTACATAGTCCAAGTGCCCGCTAGGTAACCTAGATAGTCTACGGGCCCGCTAGTTAACCTGCATAGTCCAACTGCCCGATAGGGAACCTACATAGTCCAAGTGCCCGCTAAGGGACGAACATAGTCCAAGTGCCCGCTAGGGAACCTGCATAGTTCAAGTGCCCGATAGGTAACCTAGATAGTCCAAGTGCCCGCTAGTAAACCTACATAGTCCAAGTGCCCACTGAGGAACCTGCATAGTCCAAGTGTCCGAAAAGGAACCTACGTATTCCAAGTGCCCATTAGGGCACCTAGATAGTCCAAGTGCCCATAGGGAACCTATATCGTCCATGTGCCCTCTAGGGAACCTACATAATCAAAGTGCCCGCTAGGGAACCTGCATTGTACAAGTGCCCTCTAGTTAACCTACATAGTCCAAGTGCCCGCTAGGTAACCTAGATAGTCCAAGGGCCCGCTAGTTAACCTACAAAGTCCAAGTGCCCGATAGGGAACCTACATAGTCCAAGTGCCCAATGAGGAACCTACATAGTCCAAGTGCCCGATAGGGAACCCAGATAGTCCATATGCCCATAGGGAACCTACATAGTCCAAGTGCCCTCTAGGGAAGCTACATATTCATAGTGCCCGCTAGGGAACCTGCATTGTCCAAGTGCCCGCTAGTTAACCTAGATCGTCCAAGTGTCCGCTAGTAAACCTACATAGTCCAAGTTCCCGTTAGGTAACCTAGATAGGCCAAGTGCCCACTAGTTGACCTACATAGTACAATGGCCCGCAAGTTGACCTAGATAGTTCAAGTGCCCGCTAGTTAACCTAGATAGTCAAAGTGCCCGCTAGTTAACCTAAGTAGTACAAATGTCCGATAGGGATCCTACATAGTCCAAGTGCCCGCTAGGTAACCTAGATATTCCAAGTTCCGGTTTGCTAACATAGATAGTCCAAGTGCCCGCTAGGTAACCTACATAGTCCAAGTGCCCATTCGTTAACTTAGATAGTCCAAGTGCCCGCTAGGTAACCTATACTGTCCAAGTGCCCGCTAGGTTACTTACATAGTCCAAGTGCACGTTCTTTAACTTAGATAGTCCAAGTCGCGGTAGGTAACCAACATAGTCCAAGGGCCGCTAGGTAACCTATATAGTCCAAGTGCCCGCTAGTTAACCTATAGTCCAAGTGCCCTCTAGGTAACCTACATATTCCAAGTTCCCGCTAGGTAACCTATAGTCCAAGTGCCCGTTACCTAACCTAGATAGTCCAAGTGCCCGTTAGGTTACCTATATTGTCCAAGTGCCCGCTAGTTAACCTACATAGTCCAAGGTCCGCTAGTTAACCTAGATATTCCAAGTGCCCGCTAGTTAACCTACATAGTCCAAGGGCCCTCTAGTTAACCTAGATAGTCCAAGAGACCGCTAGAAGACGTACATAGTCCAAGTGCCCGCTAGGTAACCTAGATAGTCTAAGGGCCCGCTAGTTAACCTACATAGTCCAACTGCCCGATAGGGAACCGACATAGTCCAAGTGCCCGCGAAGGGACGAACATAGTCCAAGTGCCCGCTAGGGAACCTGCATAGTCCAAGTGCCCGCTAGGTAACCTAGATAGTCCAAGTGCCCGCTAGTTAACCTACATAGTCCAAGTGCCCCAATGGGAACCTACATAGTCCAAGTGCCCAATGAGGAACCTAAATAGTCCTAGTGCCCGATAGGGAATCTTCATATTCCAAGTGCCCTTTAGGGAACCCAGATAGTCCAAGTGCCCATAGGGAACCTACATAGTCCAAGTGCCCTCTAGGGAAGCTACATATTCATAGTGCCCTCTAGGGAACCTGCATTGTCCAAGTGCCCGCTAGTTAACCTAAATCGTCCAAGTGTCCGCTAGTAAACCTACATAGTCCAAGTTCCCGTTAGGTAACCTAGATAGGCCAAGTGCCCGCTAGTTAACCGACAAAGTACAATGGCCCGCTAGTTGACCTAGATAGTCCAAGTGCCCGCTAGTTAACCTAGATAGTCAAAGTGCCTGCTAGTTAACCTAAGTAGTACAAATGTCCGATAGGGATCTTACATAGTCCAAGATCCCGCTAGGTTACCTAGATATTCCAAGTTCCGGTTTGCTAACCTAGATAGTCCAAGTGCCCGCTAGGTAACCTACATAGTCCAAGTGCACATTCGTTAACCTAGATAGTCCAAGTGCCCGCTAGGTAACCTATACTGCCCAAGTGTCCGCTAGGTTAATTACATAGTCCAAGTGCACGTTCGTTAACTTAGATAGTCCAAGTCGCGGTAGGTAACCAAAATAGTCCAAGGGCCGCTAGGTAACATATATAGTCCAAGTGCCCGCTAGTTAACCTATAGTCCAAGTGCCCTCTAGGTAACCTACATATTCCAAGTTCCCGCTAGGTAACCTATAGTCCAAGTGCCCGTTACCTAACCTAGATAGTCCAAGTGCCCGTTAGGTTACCTACATAGTCCATTTGCCCGTTCGTTAACCTAGATAGTCCAAATGCCCGCTAGGTAACCTACATAGTCAAAGGGCCGGCTAGGTAACCGTTAGAATCCAAGTGCCCGCTAGGTAATCTTGATAGTCCAAGTGCCCGTTAGGTAACCTAGATAGTCCAAGTGCCCGCTAGTTAACCTACATAGTGCAAGTGCCCGCTGGTTAACTTAAACAGTCCAAGTACCCGCTAGGTTACCTGCATAGTCCAAGTGCCCGTTAGGTAACCTAGATAGTCCATGTGCCCGCTAGGTAACCTACATAGTCCAAGTGCCCGCTAGGTAACCTAGATAGTCCAAGTACCCGTTAGCTAACCTAGATAGTCCAAGTGCCCGCTAGGTAACCTCCATAGTCCAAGTGCCCTCTAGGTAACCTCCATAGTCCAAGTGCCCGTTCGTTAACCTAGATAGTCCAAGTTCCTCTTAGCTAACCTACATAGTCCAAGTGCCCGTTCGTTAACCTAGAGAGTTCAAGTGCCCGCTAGGTAACCTAGACAGTCCAAGTGCCTGTTAGGTAACCTACATAGTCCAAGTGCCCGTTTGCTAACCTAGATCGTCAAAGGGCCTGCTAGTTAACCTACATAGTCCAAGGGCCCGCTAGCTAACCTAGATAGTCCAAGTGCCCGCTAGTTAACCTACATTTTCCAAGTCCCTGATGGGGAACCTACATAGTCCAAGTATCCGCAAGGTAACCTACATAGTCCAAATGCCCGCTAGTAACGTACATAGTCCAAGTGCCCGTTAGGTAACCTAGATAGTCCAAATGCCCGCTAGGGAACCCACATAGTCCAAGTGCCCGTTAGAGAACTTACATAGTCAAATCCCTGCTAGGGAACCTACATAGTCCAAGTGCCCGCTAGGGAACCTAGATAGTCCAAGTGCCCGCTAGGTAACCTAGATAGTCCAAGTGCCCGCTAGTTAACCTATATAGTCCAAGTGCCCGCTGAGGAACCTACATAGACCAAGTGTCCGAAAGGGAACCTACGTATTCCAAGTGCCCATTAGGGCACCTAGATAGTCCAAGTGCCCATAGGGAACCTATATCGTCCAAGTGCCCTCTAGGGAACCTACATAGTCAAAGTGCCCGCTAGGGAACCTGCATTGTACAAGTGCCCTCTAGATAACCTAGCTAGTCCAAGTGCCCGCTAGGTAACCTAGATAGTCCAAGGGCCCGCTAGTTAACTTACATAGTCCAAGTGCATAATAGGGAACCTACACAGTCCAAGTGCCCAATGAGGAACCTACATAGTCCAAGTGCCCGATAGGGAATATTCATATTGCAAGTGCCCGTTAGGGAACCCAGATAGTCCAAGTGCCCATAGGGAACCTACATAGTCCAAGTGCCCTCTAGGGAAGCTACATATTCATAGTGCCCGCTAGGGAACCTGCATTGTCCAAGTGCCCACTAGTTAACCTAGATAGTCATAGTGACCGCTAATTAACCTAAGTAGTACAAATGTCCGATAGGGATCCTACATAGTCCAAATGCCCGCTAGGTAACCTAGATATTCCATGTTCCGGTTTGCTAACCTAGATAGTCCTAGTGCCCGCTAGGTAACCTACATAGTCCAAGTGCCCATTCGTTAACCTAGATAGTCCAAGTGCCCGCTAGGTAACCTATACTGTCCAAGTGCCCGCTAGGTTACCTACATAGTCCAAGTGCACGTTCGTTAACTTAGATAGTCCAAGTCGCGCTAGGTAACCTACATAGTCCAAGGGCCACTAGGTAACCTATAGTCCAAGTGCCCTTCTGGTAACCTACATATTCCAAGTTCCCGCTAGGTAACCTAGATAGTCAAAGTGCCCGTTACCTAACCTAGATAGTCCAAGTGCCCGTTAGGTTACCTACATAGTCCACGTGCCCGTTCGTTAACCTAGATAGTCCAATTGCCCGCTAGGTAACCTACATAGTCCATGAGCCGGCAGTTAACTTAGACAGATCAAGTGCCCGCTAGGTTACCTGCATAGTCCAAGTGCCCGTTAGCTAACGTAGATAGTCCAAGTGATCCCTAGGTAACCTCCATAGTCCAAGTGCCCACTAATTTACCTATATAGTCGAAATGCCTGCTAGGGAACCTAGATAGTGCAAATGCCCGCTAGGGAACCCACATAGTCCAAGTGCCCGTTAGAGAATTTACATAGTCAAAGCCCTGCTAGGGAACCTACATACTCCAAATGTCCGCTAGGGAACCTAGATAGTCCAAGTACCCGTTAACTAACCTAGATAGTCCAAGTGCCCGCTTGTTAACCTACATAGTCCAAGTGTCCGAAAGGGAACCTACGTATTCCAAGTGCCCATTAGGGCACCTAGATAGTCCAAGTGCCCATAGGGAATTTATATCGTCCAAGTGCCCTGTAGGGAACCTACATAGTCAAAGTGCCCGCTAGGGAACCTGCATTGTACAAGTGCCCTCTAGATAACCTAGATAGTCCAAGTGCCCGCTAGGTAACCTAGATAGTCCAAGGGCCCGCTAGTTAACCTACATAGTCCAACTGCCCGATAGGGAACCTACATAGTCCAAGTGCCCGCTAAGGGACGAACATAGTCCAAGTGCCCGCTAGGGGACCTGCATAGTCCAAGTGCCCGCTAGGTAACCTAGATAGTCCAAGTGCCCGCTAGTTAACCTACATAGTCCAAGTGCCCGCTGAGGAACCTACATAGTCCAAGTGTCCGAAAGGGAACCTACGTATTCCAAGTGCCCATTAGGGCACCTAGATAGTCCAAGGGCCCATAGGGAACCTATATCGTCCAAGTGCCCTCTAGGGAACCTACATAGTCAAAGTGCCCGCTAGGGAACCTGCATTGTACAAGTGCCCTCTAGTTAACCTAGATAGTCCAAGTGCCCGCTAGGTAACCTAGATAGTCCAAGGGCCCGCTAGTTAACCTACATAGTCCAAGTGCCCGATAGGGAACCTACATAGTCCAAGTGCCCAATGAGGAACCTACATAGTCCAAGTGCCCGATAGGGAATCTTCATATACCAAGTGCCCGTTAGGGAACCCAGATAGTCCAAGTGCCCATAGGGAACCTAGATAGTCCAAGTGCCCTCTAGGGAAGCTACATATTCATAGTGCCCGCTAGGGAACCTGCATTGTCCAAGTGCCTGCTAGTTAACCTAGATCGTCCAAGTGTCCGCTAGTAAACCTACATAGTCCAAGTTCCCGTTAGGTAACCTAGATAGGCCAAGTGCCCGCTAGTTAACCTACATAGTACAATGGCCCGCTAGTTGACCTAGATAGTCCATGTGCCCGCTAGTTAACCTAGATAGTCAAAGTGCCCGCTAGTTAACCTAAGTAGTACAAATGTCTGATAGGGATCCTACATAGTCCAAGTACCCGCTAGGGAAGCTACATATTCATAGTGCCCGCTAGGGAACCTGCATTGTCCAAGTGCCCACTAGTTAACCTAGATAGTCAAAGTGCCCGCTAATTATCCTAAGTAGTACAAATGTCCGATAGGGATCCTACATAGTCCAAGTGCCCGCTAGGTAACCTAGATATTCCAAGTTCCGGTTTGCTAACCTAGATAGTCCTAGTGCCCGCTAGGTAACCTACATAGTCCAAGTGCCCATTCGTTAACCTAGATAGTCCAAGTGCTCGCTAGGTAACCTATACTGTCCAAGTGCCCGCTAGGTTACCTACATAGTCCAAGTGCACGTTCGTTAACTTAGATAGTCCAAGTCGCGCTAGGTAACCTACATAGTCCAAGGGCCACTAGGTAACCTATAGTCCAAGTGCCCTCTAGGTAACCTACATATTCCAAGTTCCCGCTAGGTAACCTAGATAGTCACAGTGCCCGTTACCTAACCTAGATAGTCCAAGTGCCCGTTAGGTTACCTACATAGTCCAAGTGCCCGTTCGTTAACCTAGATAGTCCAATTGCCCGCTAGGTAACCTACATAGTCCAAGAGCCGGCTAGGTAACCTTTAGAATCCAAGTGCCCGCTAGGTAATCTAGATAGTCTAAGTGCCCGTTAGGTAACCTAGATAGTCCAAGTGCCCGCTCGTTAACCTACATAATCCAAGTGCCCGCTAGGTAACTTAGACAGTTCAAGTGCCCGCTAGGTTACCTGCATAGTCCAAGTGCCCGTTAGATAACCTAGATAGTCCAAGTGCCCGCTAGGTAACCTAGATAGTCCAAGTACACGTTAGCTAACCTAGATAGTCCAAGTGACCGCTAGGTAACCTCCATAGTCCAAGTGCCCGCTAGGTAACCTCCATAGTCCAAGTGCCCGTTAGTTAACCTAGATAGTCCAAGTTCCTGTTTGCTAACCTACATAGTCAGAGTGCCCGTTCGTTAACCTAGATAGTTCAAGTGCCCGCTAGGTAACCTAGACAGTCCAAGTGCCTGCTAGGTAACCTACATAGTCCAAGTGCCCGTTTGCTAACCTTGACCGTCAAAGGGCCCGCTAGTTAACCTACATAGTCCAAGGGCCCGCTAGTTATTCTAGATAGTCCAAGTGTCCACTAGTTAACCTACATTGTCCAAGTCCCTGATGGGGAACCTACATTGTCCAAGTATCCGCTAGGTAACCTACATAGTCCAAATGCCCGCTAGTAACGTACATAGTCCAAGTGCCCGTTAGGTAACCTAGATAGTCCAAATGCCCGCTGGGGAACCCACATAGTCCAAGTGCCCGTTAGAGAACTTACATACTCAAAGCCCTGCTAGGGAACCTACATAGTCCAAATGCCCGCTAGGGAACCTAGATAGTCCAAGTACCCGTTAGCTAACCTAGATAGTCCAAGTGCCCGCTTGTTAACCTACATAGTCCAAGTGTCCGAAAGGGAACCTACGTATTCCAAGTGCCCATTAGGGCACCTAGATAATCCAAGTGCCCATAGGGAACCTATATCGTCCAAGTGCCCTGTAGGGAACCTACATAGTCAAAGTGCCCGCTAGGGAACCTGCATTGTACAAGTGCCCTCTAGTTAACCTAGATAGTCCAAGTGCCCGCTAGGTAACCTATAAGTCCAAGGGCCCGCTAGTTAACCTACATAGTCCAAGTGCCCGATAGGGAACCTCCATAGTCCAAGTGCCCAATGAGGAACCTACATATTCCAAGTGCCCGATAGGGAATCTTCATATTCCAAGTGCCCGTTAGGGAACCCAGATAGTCCAAGTGCCCATAGGGAACCTACATAGTCCAAGTGCCCTCTAGGGAAGCTACATATTCATAGTGCCCGCTAGGGAACCTGCATTGTCCAAGTGCCCGCTAGTTAACCTAGATCGTCCAAGTGTCCGCTAGTAAACCTACATAGTTCAAGTTCCCGTTAGGTAACCTAGATAGGCCAAGTGCCCGCTAGTTAACCTACATAGTACAATGGCCCGCTGGTTGACCTAGATAGTCCAAGTGCCCCCTAGTTAACCTAGATAGTCAAAGTGCCCGCTAGTTAACCTAAGTAGTACAAATGTCTGATAGGGATCCTACATAGTCCAAGTGCCCGCTAGGTAACCTAGATATTCCATGTTCCGGTTTGCTAACCTAGATAGTCCAAGTGCCCGCTAGGTAACCTACATAGTCCAAGTGCCCATTCGTTAACCTAGATAGTCCAAGTTCCCGCTAGGTAACCTATACTGTCCAAGTGCCCGCTAGGTTACCTACATAGTCCAAGTGCACGTTCGTTAACTTAGATAGTCCAAGTCGCGCTAGGTAACCTACATAGTCCAAGGGCCATTAGGTAACCTATAGTCCAAGTGCCCTCTAGGTAACCTACATATTCCAAGTTCCTGCTAGGTAACCTAGATAGTCAAAGTGCCCGTTACCTAACCTAGATAGTCCAAGTGCCCGTTAGGTTACCTATATAGTCCACGTGCCCGTTCGTTAACCTAGATAGTCCAATTGCCCGCTAGGTAACCTACATAGTCCAAGAGCCGGCAGGTAACTTAGACAGTTCAAGTGCCCGCTAGGTTACCAGCATAGTCCAAGTGCCAGTTAGCTAACGTAGATAGTCCAAGTGCCCGCTAGGTAACCTCCATAGTCCAAGTGCCCCCTAGGTAACCTCCATAGTCCAAGTGCCCACTAATTTACCTATATAGTCCAAGTGCCCGCTAGGGAACCTGCATCGTCCAAGTGCCCGCTAGTTAACCTACATAGTCCAAGTGCCCGCTAGGTAACCTAGATAGTCTAAGGGCCCTCTAGTTAATCTATATAGTCCAACTGCCCGATAGGGAACCTACATAGTCCAGTGCCCGCTAAGGGACGAACATAGTCCAAGTGCCCGCTAGGGAACCTGCATAGTCCAAGTGCCCGCTAGGTAACCTAGATAGTCCAAGGGCCCGCTAGTTAACCTACATAGTCCAAGGGCCCTCTAGTTAACCTAGATAGTCTATGTGCCCGCTAGAGGACGTACATAGTCCAAATGCCCGCTAGGTAACTTAGATAGTCTAAGGGCCCTCTAGTTAACCTACATAGTCCAACTGCCCGATAGGGAACCTACATAGTCCAAGTGCCCGCTAAGGGACGAACATAGTCCAAGTGCCCGCTAGGGAACCTGCATAGTCCAAGTGCCCGCTAGGTAATCTAGATAGTCCAAAAACCCGCTAGTTAACCTACATTGTCCAAGTCCCTGATGGGGAACCTACATATTCCAAGTATCCGCTAGGTAACCTACATAGTCCAAATGCCCGCTAGTAACGTTCATAATCCAAGTGCCTGTTAGGTAACCTAGATAGTCCAAATGCACGCTAGGGAACCCACATAGTCCAAGTGCCCGTTAGAGAACTTACATAGTCAAAGCCCTGCTAGGGAACCTACATAGTCCAAGTGCCCGCTAGGGAACCTAGATAGTCCAAGTGCCCGCTATGTAACCTAGATAGTCCACGTGCCCTCTAGTTAACCTATATAATCCAAGTGCCCGCTGAGGAACCTATATAGACCAAGTGTCCGAAGGGGAACCTACGTATTCCAAGTGCCCATTAGGGCACCTAGATAGTCCAAGTGCCCATAGGGAACCTATATCGTCCAAGTGCCCTCTAGGGAACCTACATAGTCAAAGTGCCCGCTAGGAAACCTGCATTGTACAAGTGCCCTCTAGTTAACCTAGATAGTCCAAGTGCCCGCTAGGTAACCTACATAGTCCAAGTGCCCATTCGTTAACCTAGATAGTCCAAGTGCCCGCTAGGTAACCTATACTGTCCAAGTGCCCGCTAGGTTACCTACATAGTCCAAGTGCACGTTCGTTAACTTAGATAGTCCAAGTCGCGCTATGTAACCTACATAGTCCAAGGGCCACTAGGTAACCTATAGTCCAAGTGCCCTCTAGGTAACCTACATATTCCAAGTTCCCGCTAGGTAACCTAGATAGTCAAAGTGCCCGTTACCGTTACCTAACCTAGAAAGTCCAAGTGCCCGTTAGGTTACCTACATAGTCCACGTGCCCGTTCGTTAACCTAGATAGTCCAATTGCCCGCTAGGTAACCTACATAGTCCAAGAGCCGGCTAGGTAACCTTTAGAATCCAAGTGCCCGCTAGGTAATCTAGATAGTCTAAGTGCCCGTTAGGTAACCTAGATAGTCCAAGTGCCCGCTAGTTAACCTACATAATCCAAGTGCCCGCTAGGTAACTTAGACAGTTCAAGTGCCCGCTAGGTTACCTGCATAATCCAAGTGCCCGTTAGATAACCTAGGTAGTCCTAGTGCCCGCTAGGTAACCTAGATAGTCCAAGTACACGTTAGCTAACCTAGATAGTCCAAGTGCCCGCTAGGTAACCTCCATAGTCCAAGTGCCCGCTAGGTAACCTCCATAGTCCAAGTGCCCGTTCGTTAACCTAGATAGTCCAATTGCCCGCTAGGTAACCTACATAGTCCAAGAGCCGGCTAGGTAACTTTTAGAATCCAAGTGCCCGCTAGGTAATCTAGATAGTCTAAGTGCCCGTTAGGTAACCTAGATAGTCCAAGTGCCCGCTAGTTAACCTACATAATCCAAGTGCCCGCTAGGTAACTTAGACAGTTCAAGTGCCCGCTAGGTTACCTGCATAGTCCAAGTGCCCGTTAGATAACCTAGAAAGTTCAAGTGCCCGCTAGGTAATCTAGATAGTCCAAGTACACGTTAGCTAACCTAGATAGTCCAAGTGCCCGCTAGGGAACCCACATAGTCCAAGTGCCCGTTAGAGAACTTACATACTCAAAGCCCTGCTAGGGAACCTACATAGTCCAAATGCCCGCTAGGGAACCTAGATAGTCCAAGTACCCGTTAGCTAACCTAGATAGTCCAAGTGCCCACTTGTTAACCTACATAGTCCAAGTGTCCGAAAGGGAACCTACGTATTCCAAGTGCCCATTAGGGCACCTAGATAGTCCAGGTGCCCATAAGGAACCTGTATCATCCAAGTGCCCTCTAGGGAACCTACATAGTCAAAGTGCCCGCTAGGGAACCTGCATTGTACAAGTGCCCTCTAGTTAACCTAGATAGTCCAAGTGCCCGCTAGGTAACCTAGATAGTCCAAGGGCCCGCTAGTTAACCTACATAGTCCAAGTGCCCGATAGGGAACCTACATAGTCCAAGTGCCCAATGAGGAACCTACATAGTCCAAGTGCCCGATAGGGAATCTTCATATTCCAAGTGCCCGTTAGGGAACCCAGATAGTCCAAGTGCCCATAGGGAACCTACATAGTCCAAGTGCCCTCTAGGGAAGCTACATATTCATAGTGCCCGCTAGGGAACCTGCATTGTCCAAGTGCCCGCTAGTTAACCTAGATCGTCCAAGTGTCCGCTAGTAAACCTACATAGTCCAAGTTCCCGTTAGGTAACCTAGATAGGCCAAGTGCCCGCTAGTTAACCTACATAGTACAATGGCCCTCTAGTTGACCTAGATAGTCCAAGGGCCGCTAGTTAACCTAGATAGTCAAAGTGCCCGCTAGTTAACCTAAGTAGTACAAATATCTGATAGGGATCCTACATAGTCCAAATGCCCGCTAGGTAACCTAGATATTCCATGTTCCGGTTTGCTAACCTAGATAGTCCAAGTGCCCGCTAGGTAACCTACATAGTCCAAGTGCCCATTTGTTAACCTAGATAGTCCAAGTGCCCGCTAGTTAACCTACATAGTCCAAGTGCCCACTAGGTAACTTAGACAGTTCAAGTGCCCGCTAGGTTACCTGCATATTCCAAGTGCCCGTTAGGTAACCTTCATAGTCCAAGTGCCCGCTAGGTAACCTACATAGTCCAAGTGCCCGCTAGGTAACCTAGATAGTCCAAGTAATCGTTAGCTAACCTAGATAGTCCAAGTGCCCGCTAGGTAACCTCCATAGTCCAAGAGCCCGCTAGGTAACCTCCATAGTCCAAGTGCCCGTTCGTTAACCTAGATAGTCCAAGTTCCTGTTAGCTAACCTACATAGTCCAACTGCACATTCGTTAACCTAGATAGTTCAAGTGCCCGCTAGGTAACCTACATAGTCCAAGTGCCCGTTTGCTAACCTAGATCGTCAAAGGGCCCGCTAGTTAACCTACATAGTTCAAGGGCCCGCTAGTTAGCCTAGATAGTCCAAGTGCCCGCTAGTTAACCTACATTGTCCAAGTCCATGATGGGGAACCTACATAGTCCAAGTATCCGCTAGGTAACCTACATTGTCCAAATGCCCGCTAGTAACGTACATAGTCCAAGTGCCCGTTAGGTAACCTAGATAGTCCAAATGCCCGCTAGGGAACCTACATAGTCCAAATGCCCGCTAGAAACCTACATAGTCCAAGTGCCAGAAGGGAACCTACATAATCCAAGTGCCCGCTAGGGAACCTACATAGTCCAAATGCCCGTTAGGTAACCTAGATAGTCCAAATGCCCGCTAGGATACCCACATAGTCCAAGTGTCCGCGAGGTAACCTACATAGTCCAAGTGCCCATTCATTCACCTAGATTGTCCAAGTGCCCGCTAGGTAACCTAGTCTGTGCAAGTGCCCGCTTGGTTACCTACATAGTCCAAGTGCCCGTTCTTTAACCTAGATAGTACAAGTGCCCGCTAGTTGACCTACATAGTCCAAGTTCCCGTTAGGTAACCTAGATAGTCCAAGTGCTCGCTAGGTAACTTACATAGTCCAAGTACCCACTAGGTAACCTAGATATTCCAAGTTCCTTTTAGCTAACCTAGATAGTCCAAGTGCCCGCTAGGTAACCTACATAGTCCAACTGCCCATTCGTTAACCTAGATAGTCCAAGTGCCCGCTAGATAACCTAGACTGTCCAAGTGCCCGCTAGGTTACCTACATAGTCCAAGTACCCGTTCGTTAACCTAGATAATCCAATTGCCCGCTAGGTAACCTATATAGTCCCAGCGCCCGCTAGATAACCTAGATAGTCCAAGTGCCCCTTAGGTAACCTAGATAGTCCAAATGCCCGCTAGGTAACCTACATATTCCAATTGCCCGCTAGAAAACCTAGATAGTCCAAGTGCCCGCTAGGTAACCTAGATAGTCCAAGTGCCCGCTAGGTAACCTACAAAGTCCAAGTGCCTGCTAGGTAATCTATATAGTCCAAATGCCCGCTAGGGCACCCACATAGTTCAAGTGCCCGCTAATTTACCCATACAGTCCAAGTATCCGTTAGCCCACCTAGATAGTCCAAGGGTCAACTAGTTAACCTACATAGCCCAGGGCCCGCAAGTTAACCTAGATAGTCCTATTGCACGTTAGTTAACCTAGATAGTCCAAGTGCCCACTAGGGGACGCACATAGTCCAAGTGGCCGCTAGGTAACCTAGATAGTCCAGTGCCTGCTAAGATATGTACATAGTCCAAGTGCCCGCTAGGTAACCTAGATAGTCTAAGTGCCCGCTAGTTAACCTAGATAGTCCACGTGCCCGCTAGTAAACCTAGATACTCCAAGTGCCCGCTAGTTAACCTAGATCGTCCAAGTGCCCGCTAGTTAACCTACATAATCCAAGTGCCCGCTAGGGTACCTACATAGTCCAAATGCCCGTTAGGTAACCTAGATAGTCCAAATGCCCGCTAGGATACCCACATAGTCCAAGTGTCCGCGAGGTAACCTACATAGTCCAAGTGCCCATTCATTCACCTAGATTGTCCAAGTGCCCGCTAGGTAACCTAGACTGTGCAAGTGCCCGCTTGGTTACCTACATAGTCCAAGTGCCCGTTCGTTAACCTAGATAGTACAAGTGCCCGCTAGTTGACCTACATAGTCCAAGTTCCCGTTAGGTAACCTAGATAGTCCAAGTGCTCGCTAGGTAACTTACATAGTCCAAGTACCCACTAGGTAACCTAGATATTCCAAGTTCCTTTTAGCTAACCTAGATAGTCCAAGTGCCCGCTAGGTAACCTACATAGTCCAACTGCCCATTCGTTAACCTAGATAGTCCAAGTGCCCGCTAGATAACCTAGACTGTCCAAGTGCCCGCTAGGTTACCTACATAGTCCAAGTACCCGTTCGTTAACCTAGATAATCCAATTGCCCGCTAGGTAACCTACATAGTCCCAGCGCCCGCTAGGTAACCTAGATAGTCCAAGTGCCCCTTAGGTAACCTAGATAGTCCAAATGCCCGCTAGGTAACCTACATAGTCCAATTGCCCGCTAGAAAACCTAGATAGTCCAAGTGCCCGCTAGGTAACCTAGATAGTCCAAGTGCCCGCTAGGTAACCTACAAAGTCCAAGTGCCTGCTAGGTAATCTATATAGTCCAAATGCCCGCTAGGGCACCCACATAGTTCAAGTGCCAGCTAATTTACCTATACAGTACAAGTATCCGTTAGCCCACCTAGATAGTCCAAGGGTCAACTAGTTAACCTACATAGCCCAGGGCCCGCAAGTTAATCTAGATAGTCCTATTGCACGTTAGTTAACCTAGATAGTCCAAGTGCCCACTAGGGGACGCACATAGTCCAAGTGGCTGCTAGGTAACCTAGATAGTCCGGTGCCTGCTAAGATATGTACATAGTCCAAGTGCCCGCTAGGTAACTTAGATAGTCTAAGTGCCCGCTAGTTAACCTAGAAAGTCCACGTGCCCGCTAGTAAACCTAGATACTCCAAGTGCCCGCTAGTTAACCTAGATCGTCCAAGTGCCCGCTAGTTAACCTACATAGTCCAAGGGCCCGCTAGTTAACCTACATAGTCTAAGTGCCCGCTAGGTAACCTAGATAGTCCAAGTTCCTGTTAGCTAACCTAGATAGTCCAAGTGCCCGCTATGTAACCTACATAGTCCAAGGGCACGCTCGTTAACCTTGTTCGTCCAAGTGTCAGCTAGTTAACCTAGATAGTCAAAGTGCCCGCTATTTAACCTAGATAGTCCAAGTGCCCGCTAGGTAACCTACATAGTTCTAGCGCCCACTAGTTAACCTACATAGTCCAAGTGCCCGCTAGGTAACCTACATAGTCCAAATGCCCGCTAGTAACCTACATAGTCCAAGTGCAAGAAGGGAACCTACAAAATCCATGTGCCCACTAGGGAACCTACATAGTCCAAATGCCCGTTAGTTAACCTAGATAGTCCAAATGCCCGCTATGGTACCCACATAGTCCTAGTGCCCACTAGGGAACCTACATAGTCCAAGTGCCCGCTAGGGAACCTGCATCGTTCAAGTGCCCGCTAGTTAACCTAGATAGTCCAAGTTCCTGTTAGCTAACCTACATAGTCCAAGTGCCCGTTCGTTAACCTAGATAGTCCAAGTGCCCGCTAAGTAACCTACATAGTCCAAGGGCCCGCTAGGTAACCTACATAGTCCAAGTGCCCGTTCGTTAACCTAGATAGTCCAAGTGCCCGATAGGTAACCTAGACAGTCCAAGTGCCTGCTAGGTAACCTACATAGTCCAAGTGCCCGTTCGTTAACCTAGATAGTCCAAGTGCCCGCTAGTTAACCTACATAGTCCAAGTGGCCGCTACGTAACTTACATAGTCCAAATGCCCTCTAGTAACCTACATAGTCCAAGTGCAAGATGGAACCTACATAATCCAAGTGCCCGCTAGGGAACCTACATAGTCCAAATGCCCGTTAGGTAACCCAGATTGTCCAAGTTCCTGTTAGCTAACCTACATAGTCCAAGTGCCTGTTCGTTAACCTAGATAGTCCAAGTGCCCGCTAGGTAACCTAGATAGTCCAAGTGCCCGTTCGTTAACCTAGATAGTCCAAGTGCCCGCTAGTTAACCTACATAGTCCAAGTGGCCGCTACGTAACTTACATAGTCCAAATGCCCTCTAGTAACCTACATAGTCCAAGTGCAAGAAGGGAACCTACATAATCCAAGTGCCCGCTAGGGAACCTACATAGTCCAAATGCCCGTTAGGTAACCCAGATTATCCAAGTTCCTGTTAGCTAACCTACATATTCCAAGTGCCTGTTCGTTAACCTAGATAGTCCAAGTGCCCGCTAGGTAACCTACATAGTCCAAGTGCCCGCTGGTTAACTTAAACAGTCCAAGTACCCGCTAGGTTACCTGCATAGTCTAAGTGCCCGTTAGGTAACCTAGATAGTCCAAGTGCCCGCTAGTTAACCTACATAATCCAAGTGCCCGCTAGGTAACTTAGACAGTTCAAGTGTCCGCTAGGTTACCTGCATAGTCCAAGTGCCCGTTACATAACCTAGATAGTCCAAGTGCCCGCTAGGTAACCTAGATAGTCCAAGTACACGTTAGCTAACCTAGATAGTCCAAGTGCCCGCTAGGTAACCTCCATAGTCCAAGTGCCCGTTCGTTAACCTAGATAGTCCAAGTTCCTGTTTGCTAACCTACATAGTCAGAGTGCCCGTTCGTTAACCTAGATAGTTCAAGTGCCCACTAGGTAACCTAGACAGTCGAAGTGCCTGCTAGGTAACCTACATAGTCCAAGTGCCCGTTTGCTAACCTTGACCGTCAAAGGGCCCGCTAGTTAACCTACATAGTCCAAGGGCCCGCTAGTTAACCTAGATAGTCCAAGTGTCCACTAGTTAACCTACATTGTCCAAGTCCCTGATGGGGAACCTACATTGTCCAAGTATCCGCTAGGTCACCTACATAGTCCAAATGCCCGCTAGTAACGTACATAGTCCAAGTGCCCGTTAGGTAACCTAGATAGTCCAAATGCCCGCTAGGGAACCCACATAGTCCAAGTGCCCGTTAGAGAACTTACCTAGTCAAAGCCCTGCTAGGGAACCTACATAGTCCAAATGCCCGCTAGGGAACCTAGATAGTCCAAGTACCCGTTAGCTAACCTAGATAGTCCAAGTGCCCGCTTGTTAACCTACATAGTCCAAGTGTCCGAAAGGGAACCTACGTATTCCAAGTGCCCATTAGGGCACCCAGATAGTCCAAGTGCCCATAGGGAACCTATATCGTCCAAGTGCCCTGTAGCGAACCTACATAGTCATATGCCCGCTAGGGAACCTGCATTGTACAAGTGCCCTCTAGTTAACCTAGATAGTCCAAGTGCCCGCTAGGTAATCTAGAAGTCCACGGGCCCGCTAGTTAACTTACATAGTCCAAGTGCCCGATAGGGAACCTACATAGTCCAAGTGCCCAATGAGGAACCTACATAGTCCAAGTGCCCGATAGGGAATCTTCATATTCCAAGTGCCCGTTAGGGAACCCAGATAGTCCAAGGCCCATAGGGAACCTAGATAGTCCAAGTGCCCTCTAGGGAAGCTACATATTCATAGTGCCCGCTAGGGAACCTGCATTGTCCAAGTGCCCGCTAGTTAACCTAGATCGTCCAAGTGTCCGCTAGTAAACCTACATAGTCCAAGTTCCCGTTAGGTAACCTAGATAGGCCAAGTGCCCGCTAGTTAACCTACATAGTACAATGGCCCGCTGGTTGACCTAGATAGTCCAAGTGCCCCCTAGTTAACCTAGATAGTCAAAGTGCCCGCTAGGTAACCTAAGTAGTACAAATGTCTGATAGGGATCCTACATAGTCCAAGTGCCCGCTAGGTAACCTAGATATTCCATGTTCCGGTTTGCTAACCTAGATAGTCCAAGTGCCCGCTAGGTAACCTACATAGTCCAAGTGCCCATTCGTTAACCTAGATAGTCCAAGTGCCCGCTAGGTAACCTATACTGTCCAAGTGCCCGCTAGGTTACCTACATAGTCCAAGTGCACGTTCGTTAACTTAGATAGTCCAAGTGGCGGTAGGTAACCTACATAGTCCAAGGGCCACTAGGTAACCTATAGTCCAAGTGCCCTCTAGGTAACCTACATATTCCAAGTTCCTGCTAGGTAACCTAGATATTCAAAGTGCCCGTTACCTAACCTAGATAGTCCAAGTGCCCGTTAGGTTACCTACATAGTCCACGTGCCGGTTCGTTAACCTAGATAGTCCAATTGCCCGCTAGGTAACCTACATAGTCCAAGAGCCGGCAGGTAACTTAGACAGTTCAAGTGCCCGCTAGGTTACCTGCATAGTCCAAGTGCCAGTTAGCTAACGTAGATAGTCCAAGTGCCCGCTAGGTAACCTCCAAAGTCCAAGTGCCCCCTAGGTAACCTCCATAGTCCAAGTGCCCACTAATTTACCTATATAGTCCAAGTGCCCGCTAGGGAACCTGCATCGTCCAGGTGCCCGCTAGTTAACCTACATAGTCCAAGTGCCCGCTAGGTAACCTAGATAGTCCAAGGGCCCGCTAGTTAACCTACATAGTCCAAGGGCCTTCTAGTTAACCTAGATAGTCTATGTGCCCGCTAGAGGACGTACATAGTCCAAATGCCCACTAGGTAACTTAGATAGTCTAAGGGCCCTCTAGTTAACCTACATAGTCCAACTGCCCGATAGGGAACCTACATAGTCCAAGTGCCCGCTAAGGGACAAACATAGTCCAAGTGCCCGCTAGGGAACCTGCATAGTCCAAGTGCCCGCTAGGTAACCTAGATAGTCCAAAAAACCCGCTAGTTAACCTACATTGTCCAAGTCCCTGATGGGGAACCTACATAGTCCAAGTATCCGCTAGGTAACCTACATAGTCCAAATGCCCGCTAGTAACGTTCATAATCCAAGTGCCCGTTAGGTAACCTAGATAGTCCAAATGCCCGCTAGGGAACCCACATAGTCCAAGTGCCCGTTAGAGAACTTACATAGTCAAAGCCCTGCTAGGGAACCTACATAGTCCAAGTGCCCGCTAGGGAACCTAGATAGTCCAAGTGCCCGCTATGTAACCTAGATAGTCCAAGTGCCCTCTAGTTAACCTATATAATCCAAGTGCCCGCTGAGGAACCTACATAGACCAAGTGTCCGAAAGGGAACCTACGTATTCCAAGTGCCCATTAGGGCACCTAGATAGTCCAAGTGCCCTTAGGGAATGTATATCGTCCAAGTGCCCTCTAGGGAACCTACATAGTCAAAGTGCCCGCTAGGGAACCTGCATTGTACAAGTGCCCTCTAGTTAACCTAGATAGTCCAAGTGCCCGCTAGGTAACCTAGATAGTCCAAGGGCCCGCTAGTTAACCTACATATTCCAAGTGCCCGATAGGGAACCTCCATAGTCCAAGTGCCCAATGAGGAACCTACATAGTCCAAGTGCCCGATAGGGAATCTTCATATTCCAAGTGCCCGTTAGGAAACCCAGATAGTCCAAGTGCCCATAGGGAACCTATATAGTCCAAGTGCCCTCCAGGGAAGCTACATATTCATAGTGACCGCTAGGGAACCTGCATTGTCCAAGTGCCCTCTAGGTAACCTACATATTCCAAGTTCCCGCTAGGTAACCTAGATAGTCCAAGTGCCCGTTACCTAACCTAGATAGTCCAAGTGCCCGTTAGGTTACCTACATAGTCCACGTGCCCGTTCGTTAACCTAGATAGTCCAATTGCCCGCTAGGTAACCTACATAGTCAAAGGGCCGGCTAGGTATCCTTTAGAATCCAAGTGCCCGCTAGTTAACCTACATAGTCCAAGTGCCTGCTGATTAACTTAAACAGTCCAAGTACCCGCTAGGTTACCTGCATAGTCCAAGTGCCCGTTAGGTATCCTAGATAGTCCATGTGCCCGCTAGGTAACCTACATAGTCCAAGTGCCCGCTAGGTAACCTAGATAGTCCAAGTACCCGTTAGCTAACCTAGATAGTCCAAGTGCCCGCTAGGTAACCTCCATAGTCCAAGTGCCCTCTAGGTAACCTCCATAGTCCAAGTGCCCGTTCGTTAACCTAGATAGTCCAAGTTCCTGTTAGCTAACCTACATAGTCCAAGTGCCCGTTCGTTAACCTAGAGAGTTCAAGTGCCCGCTAGGTAACCTAGACAGTCCAAGTGCCTGTTAGGTAACCTACATAGTCCAAGTGCCCTTTTGCTAACCTAGATCGTCAAAGGGCCCGCTAGTTAACCTACATAGTCCAAGGGCCCGCTAGTTAACCTAGATAGTCCAAGTGCCCGCTAGTTAACCTACATTGTCCAAGTCCATGATGGGGAACCTACATAGTCCAAGTATCCGCTAGGTAACCTACATAGTCCAAATGCCCGCTAGTAACGTACATAGTCCAAGTGCCCGTTAGGTAACCTAGATAGTCCAAATGCCCGCTAGGGAACCCACATAGTCCAAGTGCCCGTTAGAGGACTTACATAGTCAAAGCCCTGCTAGGGAACCTACATAGTCCAAGTGCCCGCTAGGGAACCTAGATAGTCCAAGTGCCCGCTAGGTAACCTAGATAGTCCTAGTGCCCGCTAGTTAACCTATATAGTCCAAGTGCCCGCTGAGGAACCTACATAGACCAAGTGTCCGAAAGGGAACCTACGTATTCCAAGTGCCCATTAGGGCACCTAGATAGTCCAAGTGCCCATAGGGAACCTATATCGTCCAAGTGCCCTCTAGGGAACCTACATAGTCAAAGTGCCCGCTAGGGAACCTGCATTGTACAAGTGCCCTCTAGATAACCTAGATAGTCCAAGTACCCGCTAGGTAACCTAGATAGTCCAGGGGCCCGCTAGTTAACTTACATAGTCCAAGTGCCCGATAGGGAACCTACATAGTCCAAGTGCCCAATGAGGAACCTACATAGTCCAAGTGCCCGATAGGGAATCTTCATATTCCAAGTGCCCGTTAGGGAACCCAGATAGTCCAAGTGCACATAGGGAACCTACATAGTCCAAGTGCCCTCTAGGGAAGCTACATATTCATAGTGCCCGCTAGGGAACCTGCATTGTCCAAGTGCTCGCTAGTTAACCTAGATAGTCAAAGTGCCCGCTAGTTAACCTAAGTAGTACAAATATCCGATAGGGATCCTACATAGTCCAAGTGCCCGCTAGGTAACCTAGATATTCCAAGTTCCGGTTTGCTAACCTAGATAGTCCAAGGGCCTGCTAGGTAACCTACATAGTCCAAGTGCCCGTTCGTTAACCTAGATAGTCCAAGTGCCCGCTAGTTAACCTACATAGTCCAAGTGGCCGCTACGTAACTTACATAGTCCAAATGCCCTCTAGTAACCTACATAGTCCAAGTGCAAGAAGGGAACCTACATAATCTAAGTGCCCGCTAGGGAACCTACATAGTCCAAATGCCCGTTAGGTAACCCAGATAGTCCAAGTTCCTGTTAGCTAACCTACATAGTCCAAGTGCCTGTTCGTTAACCTAGATAGTCCAAGTGCCCGCTAGGTAACCTACATAGTCCAAGTGCCCGCTGGTTAACTTAAACAGTCCAAGTACCCGCTAGGTTACCTGCATAGTCCAAGTGCCCGTTAGGTAACCTAGATAGTCCATGTGCCCGCTAGGTAACCTACATAGTCCAAGTACCCGCTAGGTAACCTAGATAGTCCAAGTACCCTTTAGCTAACCTAGATAGTCCAAGTGCCCGCTAGGTAACCTCCATAGTCCAAGTGCCCTCTAGGTAACCTCCATAGTCCAAGTGCCCGTTCGTTAACCTAGATGTCCAAGTTCCTGTTAGCTAACCTACATAGTCCAAGTGCCCGTTCGTTAACCCAGAGAGTTCAAGTGCCCGCTAGGTAACCTAGATAGTCCAAGGGCCCGCTAGTTAACTTACGTAGTCCAAGTGCCCGATAGGGAACCTACATAGTCCAAGTGCCCAATGAGGAACCTACATAGTCCAAGTGCTCGATAGGGAATCTTCATATTCCAAGTGCCCGTTAGGGAACCCAGATAGTCCAAGTGCACATAGGGAACCTACATAGTCCAAGTGCCCTCTAGGGAAGCTACATATTCATAATGCCCGCTAGGGAACCTGCATTGTCCAAGTGCTCGCTAGTTAACCTAGATAGTCAAAGTGCCCGCTAGTTAACCTAAGTAGTACAAATATCCGATAGGGATCCTACATAGTCCAAGTGCCCGCTAGGTAACCTAGATATTCCAAGTTCCGGTTTGCTAACCTAGATAGTCCAAGGGCCTGCTAGGTAACCTACATAGTCCAAGTGGCCGTTCGTTAACCTAGATAGTCCAAGTGCCCGATAGGTAACCTACACGGTCCAAGTGCCTGCTAGGTAACCTACATAGTCCAAGTGCCCGTTCGTTAACCTAGATAGTCCAAGTGCCCGCTAGTTAACCTACATAGTCCAAGTGGCCGCTACGTAACTTACATAGTCCAAATGCCCTCTAGTAACCTACATAGTCCAAGTGCAAGAAGGGAACCTACATAATCTAAGTGCCCGCTAGGGAACCTACATAGTCCAAATGCCCGTTAGGTAACCCAGATAGTCCAAGTTCCTGTTAGCTAACCTACATAGTCCAAGTGCCTGTTCGTTAACCTAGATAGTCCAAGTGCCCGCTAGGTAACCTACATAGTCCAAGTGCCCGCTGGTTAACTTAAACAGTCCAAGTACCCGCTAGGTTACCTGCATAGTCCAAGTGCCCGTTAGGTAACCTAGATAGTCCATGTGCCCGCTAGGTAACCTACATAGTCCAAGTACCCGCTAGGTAACCTAGATAGTCCAAGTACCCTTTAGCTAACCTAGATAGTCCAAGTGCCCGCTAGGTAACCTCCATAGTCCAAGTGCCCTCTAGGTAACCTCCATAGTCCAAGTGCCCGTTCGTTAACCTAGATGTCCAAGTTCCTGTTAGCTAACCTACATAGTCCAAGTGCCCGTTCGTTAACCCAGAGAGTTCAAGTGCCCGCTAGGTAACCTAGATAGTCCAAGGGCCCGCTAGTTAACTTACGTAGTCCAAGTGCCCGATAGGGAACCTACATAGTCCAAGTGCCCAATGAGGAACCTACATAGTCCAAGTGCTCGATAGGGAATCTTCATATTCCAAGTGCCCGTTAGGGAACCCAGATAGTCCAAGTGCACATAGGGAACCTACATAGTCCAAGTGCCCTCTAGGGAAGCTACATATTCATAATGCCCGCTAGGGAACCTGCATTGTCCAAGTGCTCGCTAGTTAACCTAGATAGTCAAAGTGCCCGCTAGTTAACCTAAGTAGTACAAATGTCCGATAGGGATCCTACATAGTCCAAGTGCCCGCTAGTTAACCTAGATATTCCAAGTTCCGGTTTGCTAACCTAGATAGTCCAAGGGCCTGCTAGGTAACCTACATAGTCCAAGTGGCCGTTCGTTAACCTAGATAGTCCAAGTGCCCGATAGGTAACCTACACCGTCCAAGTGCCTGCTAGGTAACCTACATAGTCCAAGTGCCCGTTCGTTAACCTAGATAGTCCAAGTGCCCGCTAGTTAACCTACATAGTCCAAGTGGACGCTACGTAACTTACATAGTCCAAATGCCCTCTAGTAACCTACATAGTCCAAGTGCAAGAAGGGAACCTACATAATCCAAGTGCCCGCTAGGGAACCTACATAGTCCAAATGCCCGTTAGGTAACCCAGATAGTCCAAGTCCCTGTTAGCTAACCTACATAGTCCAAGTGCCTGTTCGTTAACCTAGATAGTCCAAGTGCCCGCTAGATAACCTACATAGTCCAAGTGCCCGCTGGTTAACTTAAACAGTCCAAGTACCCGCTAGGTTACCTGCATAGTCCAAGTGCCCGTTAGGTAACCTAGATAGTCCATGTGCCCGCTAGGTAACCTACATAGTACAAGTACCCGCTAGGTAACCTAGATGGTCCAAGTACCCTTTAGCTAACCTAGATAGTCCAAGTGCCCGCTAGGTAACCTCCATAGTCCAAGTGCCCTCTAGGTAACCTCCATAGTCCAAGTGCCCGTTCGTTAACCTAGATAGTCCAAGTTCCTGTTAGCTAACCTACATAGTCCAAGTGCCCGTTCGTTAACCTAGAGAGTTCAAGTGCCCGCTAGGTAACCTAGATAGTCCAAGGGCCCGCTAGTTAACTTACATAGTCCAAGTGCCCAATAGGGAACCTACATAGTCCAAGTGCCCAATGAGGAACCTACATAGTCCAAGTGCCCGATAGGGAATCTTCATATTCCAAGTGCCCGTTAGGGAACCCAGATAGTCCAAGTGCACATAGGGAACCTACATAGTCCAAGTGCCCTCTAGGGAAGCTACATATTCATAGTGCCCGCTAGGGAACCTGCATTGTCCAAATGCCCGCTATTTAACCTAGATAGTCAAAGTGCCCGCTAATTAACCTAAGTAGTACAAATGTCCGATAGGGATCCTACATAGTCCAAGTGCCCGCTAGGTAACCTAGATATTCCAAGTTCCGGTTTGCTAACCTAGATAGTCCTAGTGCCCGTTAGGTAACCTACATAGTCCAAGTGCCCATTCGTTAACCTAGATAGTCCAAGTGCCCGCTAGGTAACCTATACTGTCCAAGTGCCCGCTAGGTTACCTACATAGTCCAAGTGCACGTTCGTTAACTTAGATAGTCCAAGTCGCGCTAGGTAACCTACATAGTCCAAGGGCCACTAGGTAACCTATAGTCCAAGTGCCCTCTAGGTAACCTACATATTCCAAGTTCCCGCTAGGTAACCTAGATAGTCAAAGTGCCCGTTACCTAACCTAGAAAGTCCAAGTGCCCGTTAGGTTACCTACATAGTCCACGTGCCCGTTCGTTAACCTAGATAGTCCAATTGCCCGCTAGGTAACCTACATAGTCCAAGAGCCGGCTAGGTAACCTTTAGAATCCAAGTGCCCGCTAGGTAATCTAGATAGTCTAAGTGCCCGTTAGGTAACCTAGATAGTCCAAGTGCCCGCTAGTTAACCTACATAATCCAAGTGCCCGCTAGGTAACTTAGACAGTTCAACTGCCTGCTAGGTTACCTGCATAGTCCAAGTGCCCGTGAGATAACCTAGATAGTCCAAGTGCCCGCTAGGTAACCTAGATAGTCCAAGTACACGTTAGCTAACCTAGATAGTCCAAGTGCCCGCTAGGTAACCTCCATAGTCCAAGTGCCCGTTCGTTAACCTAGATAGTCCAAGTTCCTGTTTGCTAACCTACATAGTCAGAGTGCCCGTTCGTTAACCTAGATAGTTCAAGTGCCCGCTAGGTAACCTAGACAGTCCAAGTGCCTGCTAGGTAACCTACATAGTCCAAGTGCCCGTTTGCTAACCATGACCGTCAAAGGGCCCGCTAGTTAACCTACATAGTCCAAGGGCCCGCTAGTTAACCTAGATAGTCCAAGTGTCCACTAGTTAACCTACATTGTCCAAGTCCCTGATGGGGAACCTACATTGTCCAAGTATCCGCTAGGTAACATACATAGTCCAAATGCCCGCTAGTAACGTACATAGTCCAAGTGCCCGTTAGGTAACCTAGATAGTCCAAATGCCCGCTAGGGAACCCACATAGTCCAAGTGCCCGTTAGAGAACTTACATAGTCAAAGCCCTGCTAGGGAACCTACATAGTCCAAATGCCCGCTAAGGAACCTAGATAGTCCAAGTACCCGTTAGCTAACCTAGATAGTCCAAGTGCCCGCTTGTTAACCTACATAGTCCAAGTGTCCGAAAGGGAACCTACGTATTCCAAGTGCCCATTAGGGCACCTAGATAGTCCAAGTGCCCATAGGGAACCTATATCGTCCATGTGCCCTCTAGGGAACCTACATAGTCAAAGTGCCCGCTAGGGAACCTGCATTGTACAAGTGCCCTCTAGTTAACCTAGATAGTCCAAGTGCCCGCTAGGTAACCTAGATAGTCCAAGGGCCCGCTAGTTAACTTACATAGTCCAAGTGCCCGATAGGGAACCTACATAGTCCAAGTGCCCAATGAGGAACCTACATAGTCCAAGTGCCCGATAGGGAATCTTCATATTCCAAGTGCCCGTTAGGGAACCCAGATAGTCCAAGTGCCCATAGGGAACCTACATAGTCCAAGTGCCCTCTAGGCAAGCTACATATTCATAGTGCCCGCTAGGGAACCTGCATTGTCCAAGTGCCCGCTAGTTAACCTAGATTGTCAAAGTGTCCGCTAGTAAACCTACATAGTCCAAGTTCCCGTTAGGTAACCTAGATAGGCCAAGTGCCCGCTAGTTAACCTACATAGTACAATGGCCCGCTGGTTGACCTAGATAGTCCAAGTGCCCCCTAGTTAACCTAGATAGCCAAAGTGCCCGCTAGTTAACCTAAGTAGTACAAATGTCTGATAGGGATCCTACATAGTCCAAGTGCCCGCTAGGTAACCTAGATATTCCATGTTCCGGTTTGCTAACCTAGATAGTCCAAGTGCCCGCTGGGTAACCTACATAGTCCAAGTGCCCATTCGTTAACCTAGATAGTCCAAGTGCCCACTAGGTAACCTATACTGTCCATGTGCCCGCTAGGTTACCTACATAGTCCAAGTGCACGTTCGTTAACTTAGATAGTCCAAGTGGCGCTAGGTAACCTACATAGTCCAAGGGCCACTAGGTAACCTATAGTCCAAGTGCCCTCTAGGTAACCTACATATTCCAAGTTCCCGCTAGATAACTTAGATAGTCAAAGTGCCCGTTACCTAACCTAGATAGTCCAAGTGCCCGTTAGGTTACCTACATAGTCCACGTGCCCGTTCGTTAACCTAGATAGTCCAATTGCCCGCTAGGTAACCTACATAGTCCAAGAGCCGGCAGGTAACTTAGACAGTTCAAGTGCCCGCTAGGTTACCTGCATAGTCCAAGTGGCAGTTAGCTAACGTAGATAGTCCAAGTGCCCGCTAGGTAACTTCCATAGTCCAAGTGCCCCCTAGGTAACCTCCATAGTCCAAGTGCCCACTAATTTACCTATATAGTCCAAGTGCCCGCTAGGGAACCTGCATCGTCCAGGTGCCCGCTAGTTAACCTACATAGTCCAAGTGCCCGCTAGTTAACCTAGATATTCCAAGTGCCCACTAGTTAACCTACATTGTCCAAGGGCCCTCTAGTTAACCTAGATAGTCCATGTGCCCGCTAGAGGACGTACATAGTCTAAATGCCCGCTAGGTAACCTAGATAGTCTAAGGGCCGTCTAGTTAACCTACATAGTACAACTGCCCGATAGGGAACCTACATAGTCCAAGTGCCCGCTAAGGGACGAAGATAGTCCAAGTGCCCGCTAGGGAACCTGCATAGTCCAAGTGCCCGCTAGGTAACCTAGATAGTCCAAAAACCCGCTAGTTAACCTACATTGTCCATGTACCTGATGGGGAACCTACATAGTCCAAGTATCCGCTAGGTAACCTACATAGTCCAAATGCCCGCTAGTAACGTTCATAATCCAAGTGCCCGTTAGGTAACCTAGATAGTCCAAATGCCCGCTAGGGAATCCACATAGTCCAAGTGCCCGTTAGAGAACTTACATAGTCAAAGCCCTGCTAGGGAACCTACATAGTCCAAATGCCGGCTAGGGAACCTAGATAGTCCAAGTGCCCGCTATGTAACCTAGATAGTCCAAGGGCCCGCTAGTTAACCTACATAGTCCAAGTGCCCGCTAGGTAACCTAGATAGTCCAAGTGCCCGCTAGTTAACCTATATAATCCAAGTGCCCGCTGAGGAACCTACATAGACCAAGTGTCCGAAAGGGAACCTACGTATTCCAAGTGCCCATTAGGGCACCTAGATAGTCCAAGTGCCCATAGGGAACCTATATCGTCCAAGTGCCCTCTAGGGAACCTACATAGTCAATGTGCCCGCTAGGGAACCTGCATTGTACAAGTGCCCTCTAGATAACCTAGATAGTCCAAGTGCCCGCTAGGTAACCTAGATAGTCTAAGGGCCCGCTAGTTAACTTACATAGTCCAAGTGCCCGATAGGGAACCTACATAGTCCAAGTGCCCAATGAGGAACCTACATAGTCCAAGTGCCCGATAGGGAATCTTCATATTCCAAGTGCCCGTTAGGGAACCCAGATAGTCCAAGTGCACATAGGGAACCTACATAGTCCAAGTGCCCTCTAGGGAAGCTACATATTCATAGTGCCCGCTAGGGAACCTGCATTGTCCAAGTGCCCGCTAGTTAACCTAGATAGTCAAAGTGCCCGCTAGTTAACCTAAGTAGTACAAATGTCCGATAGGGATCCTACATAGTCCAAGTGCCCGCTAGGTAACCTAGATATTCCAAGTTCCGGTTTGCTAACCTAGATAGTCCTAGTGCCCGCTAGGTAACCTACATAGTCCAAGTGCCCATTCGTTAACCTAGATAGTCCAAGTGCCCGCTAGGTAATCTATACTGTCCAAGTGCTCGCTAGGTTACCTACATAGTCCAAGTGCACGTTCGTTAACTTAGATAGTCCAAGTGGCGCTAGGTAACCTACATAGTCCAAGGGCCACTAGGTAACCTATAGTCCAAGTGCCCTCTAGGTAACCTACATATTCCAAGTTCCCGCTAGGTAACCTAGATAGTCAAAGTGCCCGTTACCTAACCTAGATAGTCCAAGTGCCCGTTAGGTTACCTACATAGTCCACGTGCCCGTTCGTTAACCTAGATAGTCCAATTGCCCGCTAGGTAACCTACATAGTCCAAGAGCCGGCTAGGTAACCTTTAGAATCCAAGTGCCCGCTAGGTAATCTAGATAGTCTTAGTGCCCGTTAGGTAACCTAGATAGTCCAAGTGCCCGCTAGTTAACCTACATAATCCAAGTGCCCGCTTGGTAACTTAGACAGTTCAAGTGCCCGCTAGGTTACCTGCATAGTCCAAGTGCCCGTTAGATAACCTAGATAGTCCAAGTGCCCGCTAGGTACGTAGATAGTCCAAGTACACGTTAGCTAACCTAGATAGTCCAAGTGCCCGCTAGGTAACCTCCATAGTCCAAATGCCCGTTAGGTAACCCAGATAGTCCAAGTTCCTGTTAGCTAACCTACATAGTCCAAGTGCCTGTTCGTTAACCTAGATAGTCCAAGTGCCCGCTAGGTAACCTACATAGTCCAAGTGCCCGATGGTTAACTTAAACAGTCCAAGTACCCGCTAGGTTACCTGCATAGTCCAAGTGCCCGTTAGGTAACCTAGATAGTCCATGTGCCCGCTAGGTAACCTACATAGTCCAAGTACCCGCTAGGTAACCTAGATAGTCCAAGTACCCTTTAGCTAACCTAGATAGTCCAAGTGCCCGCTAGGTAACCTCCATAGTCCAAGTGCCCTCTAGGTAACCTCCATAGTCCAAGTGCCCGTTCGTTAACCTAGATGTCCAAGTTCCTGTTAGCTAACCTACATAGTCCAAGTGCCCGTTCGTTAACCCAGAGAGTTCAAGTGCCCGCTAGGTAACCTAGATAGTCCAAGGGCCCGCTAGTTAACTTACATAGTCCAAGTGCCCGATAGGGAACCTACATAGTCCAAGTGCCCAATGAGGAACCTACATAGTCCAAGTGCTCGATAGGGAATCTTCATATTCCAAGTGCCCGTTAGGGAACCCAGATAGTCCAAGTGCACATAGGGAACCTACATAGTCCAAGTGCCCTCTAGGGAAGCTACATATTCATAGTGCCCGCTAGGGAACCTGCATTGTCCAAGTGCTCGCTAGTTAACCTAGATAGTCAAAGTGCCCGCTAGTTAACCTAAGTAGTACAAATGTCCGATAGGGATCCTACATAGTCCAAGTGCCCGCTAGTTAACCTAGATATTCCAAGTTCCGGTTTGCTAACCTAGATAGTCCAAGGGCCTGCTAGGTAACCTACATAGTCCAAGTGGCCGTTCGTTAACCTAGATAGTCCAAGTGCCCGATAGGTAACCTACACCGTCCAAGTGCCTGCTAGGTAACCTACATAGTCCAAGTGCCCGTTCGTTAACCTAGATAGTCCAAGTGCCCGCTAGTTAACCTACATAGTCCAAGTGGACGCTACGTAACTTACATAGTCCAAATGCCCTCTAGTAACCTACATAGTCCAAGTGCAAGAAGGGAACCTACATAATCCAAGTGCCCGCTAGGGAACCTACATAGTCCAAATGCCCGTTAGGTAACCCAGATAGTCCAAGTCCCTGTTAGCTAACCTACATAGTCCAAGTGCCTGTTCGTTAACCTAGATAGTCCAAGTGCCCGCTAGATAACCTACATAGTCCAAGTGCCCGCTGGTTAACTTAAACAGTCCAAGTACCCGCTAGGTTACCTGCATAGTCCAAGTGCCCGTTAGGTAACCTAGATAGTCCATGTGCCCGCTAGGTAACCTACATAGTACAAGTACCCGCTAGGTAACCTAGATGGTCCAAGTACCCTTTAGCTAACCTAGATAGTCCAAGTGCCCGCTAGGTAACCTCCATAGTCCAAGTGCCCTCTAGGTAACCTCCATAGTCCAAGTGCCCGTTCGTTAACCTAGATAGTCCAAGTTCCTGTTAGCTAACCTACATAGTCCAAGTGCCCGTTCGTTAACCTAGAGAGTTCAAGTGCCCGCTAGGTAACCTAGATAGTCCAAGGGCCCGCTAGTTAACTTACATAGTCCAAGTGCCCAATAGGAAACCTACATAGTCCAAGTGCCCAATGAGGAACCTACATAGTCCAAGTGCCCGATAGGGAATCTTCATATTCCAAGTGCCCGTTAGGGAACCCAGATAGTCCAAGTGCACATAGGGAACCTACATAGTCCAAGTGCCCTCTAGGGAAGCTACATATTCATAGTGCCCGCTAGGGAACCTGCATTGTCCAAATGCCCGCTATTTAACCTAGATAGTCAAAGTGCCCGCTAATTAACCTAAGTAGTACAAATGTCCGATAGGGATCCTACATAGTCCAAGTGCCCGCTAGGTAACCTAGATATTCCAAGTTCCGGTTTGCTAACCTAGATAGTCCTAGTGCCCGTTAGGTAACCTACATAGTCCAAGTGCCCATTCGTTAACCTAGATAGTCCAAGTGCCCGCTAGGTAACCTATACTGTCCAAGTGCCCGCTATGTTACCTACATAGTCCAAGTGCACGTTCGTTAACTTAGATAGTCCAAGTCGCGCTAGGTAACCTACATAGTCCAAGGGCCACTAGGTAACCTATAGTCCAAGTGCCCTCTAGGTAACCTACATATTCCAAGTTCCCGCTAGGTAACCTAGATAGTCAAAGTGCCCGTTACCTAACCTAGAAAGTCCAAGTGCCCGTTAGGTTACCTACATAGTCCACGTGCCCGTTCGTTAACCTAGATAGTCCAATTGCCCGCTAGGTAACCTACATAGTCCAAGAGCCGGCTAGGTAACCTTTAGAATCCAAGTGCCCGCTAGGTAATCTAGATAGTCTAAGTGCCCGTTAGGTAACCTAGATAGTCCAAGTGCCCGCTAGTTAACCTACATAATCCAAGTGCCCGCTAGGTAACTTAGACAGTTCAACTGCCCGCTAGGTTACCTGCATAGTCCAAGTGCCCGTGAGATAACCTAGATAGTCCAAGTGCCCGCTAGGTAACCTAGATAGTCCAAGTACACGTTAGCTAACCTAGATAGTCCAAGTGCCCGCTAGGTAACCTCCATAGTCCAAGTGCCCGTTCGTTAACCTAGATAGTCCAAGTTCCTGTTTGCTAACCTACATAGTCAGAGTGCCCGTTCGTTAACCTAGATAGTTCAAGTGCCCGCTAGGTAACCTAGACAGTCCAAGTGCCTGCTAGGTAACCTACATAGTCCAAGTGCCCGTTTGCTAACCATGACCGTCAAAGGGCCCGCTAGTTAACCTACATAGTCCAAGGGCCCGCTAGTTAACCTAGATAGTCCAAGTGTCCACTAGTTAACCTACATTGTCCAAGTCCCTGATGGGGAACCTACATTGTCCAAGTATCCGCTAGGTAACATACATAGTCCAAATGCCCGCTAGTAACGTACATAGTCCAAGTGCCCGTTAGGTAACCTAGATAGTCCAAATGCCCGCTAGGGAACCCACATAGTCCAAGTGCCCGTTAGAGAACTTACATAGTCAAAGCCCTGCTAGGGAACCTACATAGTCCAAATGCCCGCTAAGGAACCTAGATAGTCCAAGTACCCGTTAGCTAACCTAGATAGTCCAAGTGCCCGCTTGTTAACCTACATAGTCCAAGTGTCCGAAAGGGAACCTACGTATTCCAAGTGCCCATTAGGGCACCTAGATAGTCCAAGTGCCCATAGGGAACCTATATCGTCCATGTGCCCTCTAGGGAACCTACATAGTCAAAGTGCCCGCTAGGGAACCTGCATTGTACAAGTGCCCTCTAGTTAACCTAGATAGTCCAAGTGCCCGCTAGGTAACCTAGATAGTCCAAGGGCCCGCTAGTTAACTTACATAGTCCAAGTGCCCGATAGGGAACCTACATAGTCCAAGTGCCCAATGAGGAACCTACATAGTCCAAGTGCCCGATAGGGAATCTTCATATTCCAAGTGCCCGTTAGGGAACCCAGATAGTCCAAGTGCCCATAGGGAACCTACATAGTCCAAGTGCCCTCTAGGCAAGCTACATATTCATAGTGCCCGCTAGGGAACCTGCATTGTCCAAGTGCCCGCTAGTTAACCTAGATTGTCAAAGTGTCCGCTAGTAAACCTACATAGTCCAAGTTCCCGTTAGGTAACCTAGATAGGCCAAGTGCCCGCTAGTTAACCTACATAGTACAATGGCCCGCTAGTTGACCTAGATAGTCCAAGTGCCCGCTAGTTAACCTAGATAGTCAGAGTGCCCGCTAGTTAACCTAAGTAGTACAAATGTCTGATAGGGATCCTACATAGTCCAAGTGCCCGCTAGGTAACCTAGATATTCCATGTTCCGGTTTGCTAACCTAGATAGTCCAAGTGCCCGCTAGGTAACCTACATAGTCCAAGTGCCCATTCGTTAACCTAGATAGTCCAAGTGCCCACTAGGTAACCTATACTGTCCAAGTGCCCGCTAGGTTACCTACATAGTCCAAGTGCACGTTCGTTAACTTAGATAGTCCAAGTGGCGCTAGGTAACCTACATAGTCCAAGGGCCACTAGGTAACCTATAGTCCAAGTGCCCTCTAGGTAACCTACATATTCCAAGTTCCCGCTAGATAACTTAGATAGTCAAAGTGCCCGTTACCTAACCTAGATAGTCCAAGTGCCCGTTAGGTTACCTACATAGTCCACGTGCCCGTTCGTTAACCTAGATAGTCCAATTGCCCGCTAGGTAACCTACATAGTCCAAGAGCCGGCAGGTAACTTAGACAGTTCAAGTGCCCGCTAGGTTACCTGCATAGTCCAAGTGGCAGTTAGCTAACGTAGATAGTCCAAGTGCCCGCTAGGTAACTTCCATAGTCCAAGTGCCCCCTAGGTAACCTCCATAGTCCAAGTGCCCACTAATTTACCTATATAGTCCAAGTGCCCGCTAGGGAACCTGCATCGTCCAGGTGCCCGCTAGTTAACCTACATAGTCCAAGTGCCCGCTAGTTAACCTAGATATTCCAAGTGCCCACTAGTTAACCTACATTGTCCAAGGGCCCTCTAGTTAACCTAGATAGTCCACGTGCCCGCTAGAGGACGAACATAGTCCAAATGCCCGCTATGTAACCTAGATAGTCTAAGGGCCGTCTAGTTAACCTACATAGTCCAACTGCCCGATAGGGAACCTACATAGTCCAAGTGCCCGCTAGGTAACCTAGATAGTCCAAAAACCCGCTAGTTAACCTACATTGTCCAAGTCCCTGATGGGGAACCTACATAGTCCAAGTATCCGCTAGGTAACCTACATAGTCCAAATGCCCGCTAGTAACGTTCATAATCCAAGTGCCCGTTAGGTAACCTAGATAGTCCAAATGCCCGCTAGGGAATCCACATAGTCCAAGTGCCCGTTAGAGAACTTACATAGTCAAAGCCCTGCTAGGAAACCTACATAGTCCAAATGCCGGCTAGGGAACCTAGATAGTCCAAGTGCCCGCTATGTAACCTAGATAGTCCAAGGGCCCGCTAGTTAACCTACATAGTCCAAGTGCCCGCTAGGTAACCTAGATAGTCCAAGTGCCCGCTAGTTAACCTATATAATCCAAGTGCCCGCTGAGGAACCTACATAGACCAAGTGTCCGAAAGGGAACCTACGTATTCCAAGTGCCCATTAGGGCACCTAGATAGTCCAAGTGCCCATAGGGAACCTATATCGTCCAAGTGCCCTCTAGGGAACCTACATAGTCAAAGTGCCCGCTAGGGAACCTGCATTGTACAAGTGCCCTCTAGATAACCTAGATAGTCCAAGTGCCCGCTAGGTAACCTAGATAGTCTAAGGGCCCGCTAGTTAACTTACATAGTCCAAGTGCCCGATAGGGAACCTACATAGTACAAGTGCCCAATGAGGAACCTACATAGTCCAAGTGCCCGATAGGGAATCTTTATATTCCAAGTGCCCGTTAGGGAACCCAGATAGTCCAAGTGCACATAGGGAACCTACATAGTCCAAGTGCCCTCTAGGGAAGCTACATATTCATAGTGCCCGCTAGGGAACCTGCATTGTCCAAGTGCCCGCTAGTTAACCTAGATAGTCAAAGTGCCCGCTAGTTAACCTAAGTAGTACAAATGTCCGATAGGGATCCTACATAGTCCAAGTGCCCGCTAGGTAACCTAGATATTCCAAGTTCTGGTTTGCTAACCTAGATAGTCCTAGTGCCCGCTAGGTAACCTACATAGTCCAAGTGCCCATTCGTTAACCTAGATAGTCCAAGTGCCCGCTAGGTAACCTATACTGTCCAAGTGCCCGCTAGGTTACCTACATAGTCCAAGTGCACGTTCGTTAACTTAGATAGTCCAAGTGGCGCTAGGTAACCTACATAGTCCAAGGGCCACTAGGTAACCTATAGTCCAAGTGCCCTCTAGGTAACCTACATATTCCAAGTTCCCGCTAGGTAACCTAGATAGTCAAAGTGCCCGTTACCTAACCTAGATAGTCCAAGTGCCCGTTAGGTTACCTACATAGTCCACGTGCCCGTTCGTTAACCTAGATAGTCCAATTGCCCGCTAGGTAACCTACATAGTCCAAGAGCCGGCTAGGTAACCTTTAGAATCCAAGTGCCCGCTAGGTAATCTAGATAGTCTAAGTGCCCGTTAGGTAACCTAGATAGTCCAAGTGCCGCTAGTTAACCTACATAATCCAAGTGCCCGCTAGGTAACTTAGACAGTTCAAGTGCCCGCTAGGTTACCTGCATAGTCCAAGTGCCCGTTAGATAACCTAGATAGTCCAAGTGCCCGCTAGGTACGTAGATAGTCCAAGTACACGTTAGCTAACCTAGATAGTCCAAGTGCCCGCTAGGTAACCTCCATAGTCCAAGTGCCCGCTAGGTAACCTCCATAGTCCAAGTGCCCGTTCGTTAAACTAGATAGTCCAATTGCCCGCTAGGTAACCTACATAGTCCAAGAGCCGGCTAGGTAACTTTTAGAATCCAAGTGCCCGCTAGGTAATCTAGATAGTCTAAGTGCCCGTTAGGTAACCTAGATAGTCCAAGTACCCGCTAGTTAACCTACATAATCCAAGTGCCCGCTAGGTAACTTAGACAGTTCAACTGCCCGCTAGGTTACCTGCATAGTCCAAGTGCCCGTGAGATAACCTAGATAGTCCAAGTGCCCGCTAGGTAATCTAGATAGTCCAAGTACACGTTAGCTAACCTAGATAGTCCAAGTGCCCGCTAGGTAACCTCCATTGTCCAAGTGCCCGCTAGGTAACCTCCATAGTCCAAGTGCCCGTTCGTTAACCTAGATAGTCCAAGTTCCTGTTTGCTAACCTACATAGTCAGAGTGCCCGTTCGTTAACCTAGATAGTTCAAGTGCCCGCTAGGTAACCTAGACAGTCCAAGTGCCTGCTAGGTAACCTACATAGTCCAAGTGCCCGTTTGCTAACCTTGACCGTCAAAGGGCCCGCTAGTTAACCTACATAGTCCAAGGGCCCGCTAGTTAACCTAGATAGTCCAAGTGTCCGCTAGGGAACCTAGATAGTCATTGTACCCGTTAGCTAACCTAGATAGTCCAAGTGCCCGCTTGTTAACCTACATAGTCCAAGTGTCCAAAAGGGAACCTACGTATTCCAAGTGCCCATTAGGGCACCTAGAGAGTCCAGGTGCCCATAAGGAACCTATATCGTCCAAGTGCCCTCTAGGGAACCTACATAGTCAAAGTGCCCGCTAGGGAACCTGCATTGTACAAGTGCCCTCTAGTTAACCTAGATAGTCCAAGTGCCCGCTAGGTAACCTAGATAGTCCAAGGGCCCGCTAGTTAACCTACATAGTCCAAGTGCCCGATAGGGAACCTACATAGTCCAAGTGCCCAATGAGGAACCTACATAGTCCAAGTGCCCGATAGGGAATCTTCATATTCCAAGTGCCCTTTAGGGAACCCAGATAGTCCAAGTGCCCATAGGGAACCTACATAGTCCAAGTGCCCTCTAGGGAAGCTACATATTCATAGTGCCCGCTAGGGAACCTGCATTGTCCAAGTGCCCGCTAGTTACCCTAGATCGTCCAAGTGTCCGCTAGTAAACCTACATAGTCCAAGTTGCCGTTAGGTAACCTAGATAGGCCAAGTGCCCGCTAGTTAACCTACATAGTACAATGGCCCTCTAGTTGACCTAGATAGTCCAAGTGCCCGCTAGGTAACCTAGATATTCCATGTTCCGGTTTGCTAACCTAGATAGTCCAAGTGCCCGCTAGTTAACCTACATAGTCCAAGTGCCCACTAGGTAACTTAGACAGTTCAAGTGCCCGCTAGGTTACCTGCATGTTCCAAGTGCCCGTTAGGTAACCTACATAATCCAAGTGCCCGCTAGGTAACCTACATAGTCCAAGAGCCCGCTAGGTAACCTAGATAGTCCAAGTAATCGTTAGCTAACCTAGATAGTCCAAGTGCCCGCTAGGTAACCTCCATAGTCCAAGAGCCCGCTAGGTAACCTCCATAGTCCAAGTGCCCGTTCGTTTACCTAGATAGTCCAAGTTCCTGTTAGCTAACCTACATAGTCCAAGTGCACATTCGTTAACCTAGATAGTTCAAGTGCCCGCTAGGTAACCTACATAGTCCAAGTGCCCGTTTGCTAACCTAGATCGTCAAAGGGCCCGCTAGTTAACCTACATAGTCCAAGGGCCCGCTAGTTAACCTAGATAGTCCAAGTGCCCGCTAGTTAACCTACATTGTCCAAGTCCATGATGGGGAACCTACATAGTCCAAGTATCCGCTAGGTAACCTACATTGTCCAAATGCCCGCTAGCATACCCACATAGTCCAAGTGTCCGCGAGGTAACCAACATAGTCCAAGTGCCCATTCATTCACCTAGATTGTCCAAGTGCCCACTAGGTAACCTAGACTGTGCAAGTGCCCGCTTGGTTACCTACATAGTCCAAGTGCCCGTTCGTTAACCTAGATAGTAGAAGTGCCCGCTAGTTGACCTACATAGTCCAATTTCCCGTTAGGTAACCTAGATAGTCCAAGTGCTCGCTAGGTAACTTACATAGTCCAAGTACTCACTAGGTAACCTAGATATTCCAAGTTCCTTTTAGCTAACCTAGATAGTCCAAGTGCCCGCTAGGTAACCTACATAGTCCAACTGCCCATTCGTTAACCTAGATAGTCCAAGTGCCCGCTAGGTAACCTACATAGTCCAAGTGCCCGCTAGGTAACCTATATAGTCCAAGTACCCGTTAGTTAACCTAGATAGTCCAAGTGCCCGCTAGGTAACCTCCATAGTCCAAGTGCCCTCTAGGTAACCTCCATAGTCCAAGTGCCCGTTCGTTAACCTAGATAGTCCAAGTTCCTGTTAGCTAACCTACATAGTCCAAGTGCCCGTTCGTTAACCTAGAGAGTTCAAGTGCCCGCTACGTAACCTAGACAGTCCAAGTGCCTGTTAGGTAACCTACATAGTCCAAGTGCCCGTTTGCTAACCTAGATCGTCAAAGGGCCCGCTAGTTAACCTACATAGTCCAAGGGCCCGCTAGTTAACCTAGATAGTCCAAGTGCCCGCTAGTTAACCTACATTGTCCAAGTCCATGATGGGGAACCTACATAGTCCAAGTATCCGCTAGGTAACCTACATAGTCCAAATGCCCGCTAGTAACGTACATAGTCCAAGTGCCCGTTAGGTAACCTAGATAGTCCAAATGCCCGCTAGGGAACCCACATAGTCCAAGTGCCCGTTAGAGGACTTACATAGTCAAAGCCCTGCTAGGGAACCTACATAGTCCAAGTGCCCGCTAGGGAACCTAGATAGTCCAAGTGCCCGCTAGGTAACCTAGATAGTCCAAGTGCCCGGTAGTTAACCTATATAGTCCAAGTGCCCGCTGAGGAACCTACATAGACCAAGTGTCCGAAAGGGAACCTACGTTTTCCAAGTGCCCATTAGGGCACCTAGATAGTCCAAGTGCCCATAGGGAACCTATATCGTCCAAGTGCCCTCTAGGGAACCTACATAGTCAAAGTGCCCGCTAGGGAACCTGCATTGTACAAGTGCCCTCTAGATAACCTAGATAGTCCAAGTGCCCGCTAGGTAACCTAGATAGTCCAAGGGCCCGCTAGTTAACTTACATAGTCCAAGTGCCCGATAGGGAACCTACATAGTCCAAGTGCCCAATGAGGAACCTACATAGTCCAAGTGCCCGATAGGGAATCTTCATATTCCAAGTGCCCGTTAGGGAACCCAGATAGTCCAAGTGCACATAAGGAACCTACATAGTCCAAGTGCCCTCTAGGGAAGCTACATATTCATAGTGCCCGCTAGGGAACCTGCATTGTCCAAGTGCCCGCTAGTTAACCTAGATAGTCAAAGTGCCCGCTAGTTAACCTAAGTAGTACAAATGTCCGATAGGGATCCTACATAGTCCAAGTGCCCGCTAGGTAACTTAGATATTCCAAGTTCCGGTTTGCTAACCTAGATAGTCCTAGTGCCCGCTAGGTAACCTACATAGTCCAAGTGCCCATTCGTTAACCTAGATAGTCCAAGTGCCCGCTAGGTAACCTATACTGTCCAAGTGCCCGCTAGGTTACCTACATAGTCCAAGTGCACATTCGTTAACTTAGATAGTCCAAGTGGCGCTAGGTAACCTACATAGTCCAAGGGCCACTAGGTAACCTATAGTCCAAGTGCCCTCTAGGTAACCTACATATTCCAAGTTCCCGCTAGGTAACCTAGATAGTCAAAGTGCCCGTTACCTAACCTAGATAGTCCAAGTGCCCGTTAGGTTACCTACATAGTCCACGTGCCCGTTCGTTAACCTAGATAGTCCAATTGCCCGCTAGGTAACCTACATAGTCCAAGAGCCGGCTAGGTAACCTTTAGAATCCAAGTGCCCGCTAGGTAATCTAGATAGTCTAAGTGCCCGTTAGGTAACCTAGATAGTCCAAGTGCCCGCTAGTTAACCTACATAATCCAAGTGCCCGCTAGGTAACTTAGACAGTTCAAGTGCCCGCTAGGTTACCTGCATAGTCCAAGTGCCCGTTAGATAACCTAGATAGTCCAAGTGCCCGCTAGGTAACCTCCATAGTCCAAGTGCCCGCTAGGTAACCTCCATAGTCCAAGTGCCCGTTCGTTAACCTAGATAGTCCAATTGCCCGCTAGGTAACCTACATAGTCCAAGAGCCGGCTAGGTAACTTTTAGAATCCATGTGCCCGCTAGGTAATCTAGATAGTCTAAGTGCCCGTTAGGTAACCTAGATAGTCCAAGTACCCGCTAGTTAACCTACATAATCCAAGTGCCCGCTAGGTAACTTAGACAGTTCAACTGCCCGCTAGGTTACCTGCATAGTCCAAGTGCCCGTGAGATAACCTAGATAGTCCAAGTGCCCGCTAGGTAATCTAGATAGTCCAAGTACACGTTAGATAACCTAGATAGTCCAAGTGCCCGCTAGGTAACCTCCATTGTCCAAGTGCCCGCTAGGTAACCTCCATAGTCCAAGTGCCCGTTCGTTAACCTAGATAGTCCAAGTTCCTGTTTGCTAACCTACATAGTCAGAGTGCCCGTTCGTTAACCTAGATAGTTCAAGTGCCCGCTAGGTAACCTAGACAGTCCAAGTGCCTGCTAGGTAACCTACATAGTCCAAGTGCCCGTTTGCTAACCTTGACCGTCAAAGGGCCCGCTAGTTAACCTACATAGTCCAAGGGCCCGCTAGTTAACCTAGATAGTCCAAGTGTCCGCTAGGGAACCTAGATAGTCCATGTACCCGTTAGCTAACCTAGATAGTCCAAGTGCCCGCTTGTTAACCTACATAGTCCAAGTGTCCGAAAGGGAACCTACGTATTCCAAGTGCCCATTAGGGCACCTAGATAGTCCAGGTGCCCATAAGGAACCTATATCGTCCAAGTGCCCTCTAGGGAACCTACATAGTCAAAGTGCCCGCTAGGGAACCTGCATTGTACAAGTGCCCTCTAGTGAACCTAGATAGTCCAAGTGCCCGCTAGGTAACCTAGATAGTCCAAGGGCCCGCTAGTTAACCTACATAGTCCAAGTGCCCGATAGGGAACCTACATAGTCCAAGTGCCCAATGAGGAACCTACATAGTCCAAGTGCCCGATAGGGAATCTTCATATTCCAAGTGCCCTTTAGGGAACCCAGATAGTCCAAGTGCCGATAGGGAACCTACATAGTCCAAGTGCCCTCTAGGGAAGCTACATATTCATAGTGCCCGCTAGGGAACCTGCATTGTCCAAGTGCCCGCTAGTTAACCTAGATCGTCCAAGTGTCCGCTAGTAAACCTACATAGTCCAAGTTGCCGTTAGGTAACCTAGATAGGCCAAGTGCCCGCTAGTTAACCTACATAGTACAATGGCCCTCTAGTTGACCTAGATAGTCCAAGTGCCCGCTAGGTAACCTAGATATTCCATGTTCCGGTTTGCTAACCTAGATAGTCCAATTGCCCGCTAGTTAACCTACATAGTCCAAGTGCCCACTAGGTAACTTAGACAGTTCAAGTGCCCGCTAGGTTACCTGCATGTTCCAAGTGCCCGTTAGGTAACCTACATAATCCAAGTGCCCGCTAGGTAACCTACATAGTCCAAGAGCCCGCTAGGTAACCTAGATAGTCCAAGTAATCGTTAGCTAACCTAGATAGTCCAAGTGCCCGCTAGGTAACCTCCATAGTCCAAGAGCCCGCTAGGTAACCTCCATATTCCAAGTGCCCGTTCGTTAACCTAGATAGTCCAAGTTCCTGTTAGCTAACCTACATAGTCCAAGTGCACATTCGTTAACCTAGATAGTTCAAGTGCCCGCTAGGTAACCTACATAGTCCAAGTGCCCGTTTGCTAACCTAGATCGTCAAAGGGCCCGCTAGTTAACCTACATAGTCCAAGGGCCCGCTAGTTAACCTAGATAGTCCAAGTGCCCGCTAGTTAACCTACATTGTCCAAGTCCATGATGGGGAACCTACATAGTCCAAGTATCCGCTAGGTAACCTACATTGTCCAAATGCCCGCTAGTAACGTACATAGTCCAAGTGCCCGTTAGGTAACCTAGATAGTACAAATGCCCGCTAGGGAAACTACATAGTCCAAATGCCCGCTAGAAACCTACATAGTCCAAGTGCAAGAAGGGAACCTACATAATCCAAGTGCCCGCTAGGGAACCTACATAGTCCAAATGCCCTTTAGGTAACCTAGATAGTCCAAATGCCCGCTAGGATACCCACATAGTCCAAGTGTCCGCGAGGTAACCTACATAGTCCAAGTGCCCATTCATTCACCTAGATTGTCCAAGTGCCCACTAGGTAACCTAGACTGTGCAAGTGCCCGCTTGGTTACCTACATAGTCCAAGTGCCCGTTCGTTAATCTAGATAGTACAAGTGCCCGCTAGTTGACCTACATAGTCCAATTTCCCGTTAGGTAACCTAGATAGTCCAAGTGCTCGCTAGGTAACTTACATAGTCCAAGTACTCACTAGGTAACCTAGATATTCCAAGTTCCTTTTAGCTAACCTAGATAGTCCAAGTGCCCGCTAGGAAACCTACATAGTCCAACTGCCCATTCGTTAACCTAGATAGTCCAAGTGCCCGCTAGGTAACCTACATAGTCCAAGTGCCCGCTAGGTAACCTATATAGTCCAAGTACCCGTTAGCTAACCTAGATCGTCCAAGTGCCCGCTAGGTAACCTCCATAGTCCAAGTGCCCTCTAGGTAACCTCCATAGTCCAAGTGCCCCTTCGTTAACCTAGATAGTCCAAGTTCCTGTTAGCTAACCTACATAGTCCAAGTGCCCGTTCGTTAACCTAGAGAGTTCAAGTGCCCGCTAGGTAACCTAGACAGTCCAAGTGCCTGTTAGGTAACCTACATAGTCCAAGTGCCCGTTTGCTAACCTAGATCGTCAAAGGGCCCGCTAGTTAACCTACATAGTCCAAGGGCCCGCTAGTTAACCTAGATAGTCCAAGTGCCCGCTAGTTAACCTACATTGTCCAAGTCCATGATGGGGAACCTACATAGTCCAAGTATCCGCTAGGTAACCTACATAGTCCAAATGCCCGCTAGTAACGTACATAGTCCAAGTGCCCGTTGGGTAACCTAGATAGTCCAAATGCCCGCTAGGGAACCCACATAGTCCAAGTGCCCGTTAGAGGACTTACATAGTCAAAGCCCTGCTAGGGAACCTACATAGTCCAAGTGCCCGCTAGGGAACCTAGATAGTCCAAGTGCCCGCTAGGTAACCTAGATAGTCCAAGTGCCCGCTAGTTAACCTATATAGTCCAAGGGCCCGCTGAGGAACCTACATAGACCAAGTGTCCGAAAGGGAACCTACGTATTCCAAGTGCCCATTAGGGCACCTAGATAGTCCAAGTGCCCATAGGGAACCTATATCGTCCCAGTGCCCTCTAGGGAACCTACATAGTCAAAGTGCCCGCTAGGGAACCTGCATTGTACAAGTGCCCTCTAGATAACCTAGATAGTCCAAGTGCCCGCTAGGTAACCTAGATAGTCCAAGGGCCCGCTAGTTAACTTACATAGTCCAAGTGCCCGATAGGGAACCTACATAGTCCAAGTGCCCAATGAGGAACCTACATAGTCCAAGTACCCGATAGGGAATCTTCATATTCCAAGTGCCCGTTAGGGAACCCAGATAGTCCAAGTGCACATAGGGAACCTACATAGTCCAAGTGCCCTCTAGGGAAGCTACATATTCATAGTGCCCGCTAGGGAACCTGCATTGTCCAAGTGCCCGCTAGTTAACCTAGATAGTCAAAGTGCCCGCTAGTTAACCTAAGTAGTACAAATGTCCGATAGGGATCCTACATAGTCCAAGTGCCCGCTAGGTAACCTAGATATTCCAAGTTCCGGTTTGCTAACCTAGATAGTCCTAGTGCCCGCTAGGTAACCTACATAGTCCAAGTGCCCATTCGTTAACCTAGATAGTCCAAGTGCCCGCTAGGTAACCTATACTGTCCAAGTGCCCGCTAGGTTACCTACATAGTCCAAGTGCACGTTCGTTAACTTAGATAGTCCAAGTGGCGCTAGGTAACCTACATAGTCCAAGGGCCACTAGGTAACCTATAGTCCAAGTGCCCTCTAGGTAACCTACATATTCCAAGTTCCCGCTAGGTAACCTAGATAGTCAAAGTGCCCGTTACCTAACCTAGATAGTCCAAGTGCCCGTTAGGTTACCTACATAGTCCACGTGCCCGTTCGTTAACCTAGATAGTCCAATTGCCCGCTAGGTAACCTACATAGTCCAAGAGCCGGCTAGGTAACCTTTAGAATCCAAGTGCCCGCTAGGTAATCTAGATAGTCTAAGTGCCCATTAGGTAACCTAGATAGTCCAAGTGCCCGCTAGTTAACCTACATAATCCAAGTGCCCGCTAGGTAACTTAGACAGTTCAAGTGCCCGCTAGGTTACCTGCATAGTCCAAGTGCCCGTTAGATAACCTAGATAGTCCAAGTGCCCGCTAGGTACGTAGATAGTCAAAGTACACGTTAGCTAACCTAGATAGTCCAAGTGCCCGCTAGGTAACCTCCATAGTCCAAGTGCCCGCTAGGTAACCTCCATAGTCCAAGTGCCCGTTCGTTAACCTAGATAGTCCAATTGCCCGCTAGGTAACCTACATAGTCCAAGAGCCGGCTAGGTAACTTTTAGAATCCAAGTGCCCGCTAGGTAATCTAGATAGTCTAAGTGCCCGTTAGGTAACCTAGATAGTCCAAGTACCCGCTAGTTAACCTACATAATCCAATTGCCCGCTAGGTAACTTAGACAGTTCAACTGCCCGCTAGGTTACCTGCATAGTCCAAGTGCCCGTGAGATAACCTAGATAGTCCAAGTGCCCGCTAGGTAATCTAGATAGTCCAAGTACACGTTAGCTAACCTAGATAGTCCAAGTGCCCGCTAGGTAACCTCCATTGTCCAAGTGCCCGCTAGGTAACCTCCATAGTCCAAGTGCCCGTTCGTTAACCTAGATAGTCCAAGTTCCTGTTTGCTAACCTACATAGTCAGAGTGCCCGTTCGTTAACCTAGATAGTTCAAGTGCCCGCTAGGTAACCTAGACAGTCCAAGTGCCTGCTAGGTAACCTACATAGTCCAAGTGCCCGTTTGCTAACCTTGACCGTCAAAGGGCCCGCTAGTTAACCTACATAGTCCAAGGGCCCGCTAGTTAACCTAGATAGTCCAAGTGTCCGCTAGGGAACCTAGATAGTCCATGTACCCGTTAGCTAACCTAGATAGTCCAAGTGCCCGCTTGTTAACCTACATAGTCCAAGTGTCCGAAATGGAACCTACGTATTCCAAGTGCCCATTAGGGCACCTAGATAGTCCAGGTGCCCATAAGGAACCTATATCGTCCAAGTGCCCTCTAGGGAACCTACATAGTCAAAGTGCCCGCTAGGGAACCTGCATTGTACAAGTGCCCTCTAGTTAACCTAGATAGTCCAAGTGCCCGCTAGGTAACCTAGATAGTCCAAGGGCCCGCTAGTTAACCTACATAGTCCAAGTGCCCGATAGGGAACCTACATAGTCCAAGTGCCCTCTAGGGAAGCTACATATTCATAGTGCCCGCTAGGGAACCTGCATTGTCCAAGTGCCCGCTAGTTAACCTAGATCGTCCAAGTGTCCGCTAGTAAACCTACATAGTCCAAGTTCCCGTTAGGTAACCTAGATAGGCCAAGTGCCCGCTAGTTAACCTACATAGTACAATGGCCCTCTAGTTGACCTAGATAGTCCAAGTGCCAGCTAGTTAACCTAGATAGTCAAAGTGCCCGCTAGTTAATCTAAGTAGTACAAATGTCTGATAGGGATCCTACATAGTCCAAATGCCCGCTAGGTAACCTAGATATTACATGTTCCGGTTTGCTAACCTAGATAGTCCAAGTGCCCGCTAGTTAACCTACATAGTCCAAGTGCCCACTAGGTAACTTAGACAGTTCAAGTGCCCGCTAGGTTACCTGCATGTTCCAAGTGCCCGTTAGGTAACCTACATAATCCAAGTGCCCGCTAGGTAACCTACATAGTCCAAGAGCCCGCTAGGTAACCTAGATAGTCCAAGTAATCGTTAGCTAACCTAGATAGTCCAAGTGCCCGCTAGGTAACCTCCATAGTCCAAGAGCCAGCTAGGTAACCTCCATAGTCCAAGTGCCCGTTCGTTAACCTAGATAGTCCAAGTTCCTGTTAGCTAACCTACATAGTCCAAGTGCACATTCGTTAACCTAGATAGTTCAAGTGCCCGCTAGGTAACCTACATAGTCCAAGTGCCCGTTTGCTAACCTAGATCGTCAAAGGGCCCGCTAGTTAACCTACATAGTCCAAGGGCCCGCTAGTTAACCTAGATAGTCCAAGTGCCCGCTAGTTAACCTACATTGTCCAAGTCCATGATGGGGAACCTACATAGTCCAAGTATCCGCTAGGTAACCTACATTGTCCAAATGCCCGCTAGTAACGTACATAGTCCAAGTGCCCGTTAGGTAACCTAGATAGTCCAAATGCCCGCTAGGGAAACTACATAGTCCAAATGCCCGCTAGAAACCTACATAGTCCAAGTGCAAGAAGGGAACCTACATAATCCAAGTGCCCGCTAGGGAACCTACATAGTCCAAATGCCCTTTAGGTAACCTAGATAGTCCAAATGCCCGCTAGGATACCCACATAGTCCAAGTGTCCGCGAGGTAACCTACATAGTCCAAGTGCCCATTCATTCACCTAGATTGTCCAAGTGCCCACTAGGTAACCTAGACTGTGCAAGTGCCCGCTTGGTTACCTACATAGTCCAAGTGCCCGTTCGTTAACCTAGATAGTACAAGTGCCCGCTAGTTGACCTACATAGTCCAATTTCCCGTTAGGTAACCTAGATAGTCCAAGTGCTCGCTAGGTAACTTACATAGTCCAAGTACTCACCAGGTAACCTAGATATTCCAAGTTCCTTTTAGCTAACCTAGATAGTCCAAGTGCCCGCTAGGTAACCTACATAGTCCAACTGCCCATTCGTTAACCTAGATAGTCCAAGTGCCCGCTAGATAACCTAGACTGTCCAAGTGCCCGCTAGGTTACCTACATAGTCCAAGTACCCGTTCGTTAACCTAGATAATCCAATTGCCCGCTAGGTAACCTACATAGTCCCAGCGCCCGCTAGGTAACCTAGATAGTCCAAGTGCCCCTTAGGTAACCTAGATAGTCCAAATGCCCGCTAGGCAACCTACATAGTCCAATTGCCCGCTAGAAAACCTAGATAGTCCAAGTGCCCGCTAGGTAACCTAGATAGTCCAAGTGCCCGCTAAGTAACCTACAAAGTCCAAGTGCCTGCTAGGTAATCTATATAGTCCAAATGCCCGCTAGGGCACCCACATAGTTCAAGTGCCCGCTAATTTACCTATACAGTCCAAGTATCCGTTAGCCCACCTAGATAGTCCAAGGGTCAACTAGTTAACCTACATAGCCCAGGGCCCGCAAGTTAACCTAGATAGTCCTATTGCACGTTAGTTAACCTAGATAGTCCAAGTGCCCACTAGGGGACGCACATAGTCCAAGTGGCCGCTAGGTAACCTAGATAGTCCAGTGCCTGCTAAGATATGTACATAGTCCAAGTGCCCGCTAGGTAACCTAGATAGTCTAAGTGCCCGCTAGTTAACCTAGATAGTCCACGTGCCCGCTAGTAAACCTAGATACTCCAAGTGCCCGCTAGTTAACCTAGATCGTCCAAGTGCCCGCTAGTTAACCTACATAATCCAAGTGCCCGCTAGGGAACCTACATAGTCCAAATGCCCTTTAGGTAACCTAGATAGTCCAAATGCCCGCTAGGATACCCACATAGTCCAAGTGTCCGCGAGGTAACCTACATAGTCCAAGTGCCCATTCATTCACCTAGATTGTCCAAGTGCCCGCTAGGTAACCTAGACTGTGCAAGTGCCCGCTTGGTTACCTACATAGTCCAAGTGCCCGTTCGTTAACCTAGATAGTACAAGCGCCCGCTAGTTGACCTACATAGTCCAAGTTCCCGTTAGGTAACCTAGATAGTCCAAGTGCTCGCTAGGTAACTTACATAGTCCAAGTACCCACTAGGTAACCTAGATATTCCAAGTTCCTTTTAGCTAACCTAGATATTCCAAGTGCCCGCAAGGTAACCTACATAGTCCAACTGCCCATTCGTTAACCTAGATAGTCCAAGTGCCCGCTAGATAACCTAGACTGTCCAAGTGCTCGCTAGGTTACCTACATAGTCCAAGTACCCGTTCGTTAACCTAGATAATCCAATTGCCCGCTAGGTAACCTACATAGTCCCAGCGCCCGCTAGGTAACCTAGATAGTCCAAGTGCCCCTTAGGTAACCTAGATAGTCCAAATGCCCGCTAGGTAACCTACATAGTCCAATTGCCCGCTAGAAAACCTAGATAGTCCAAGTGCCCGCTAGGTAACCTAGATAGTCCAAGTGCCCGCTAGGTAACCTACAAAGTCCAAGTGCCTGCTAGGTAATCTATATAGTCCAAATGCCCGCTAGGGCACCCACATAGTTCAAGTGCCCGCTAATTTACCTATACAGTCCAAGTATCCGTTAGCCCACCTAGATAGTCCAAGGGTCAACTAGTTAACCTACATAGCCCAGGGCCCGCAAGTTAACCTAGATAGTCCTATTGCACGTTAGTTAACCTAGATAGTCCAAGTGCCCACTAGGGGACGCACATAGTCCAAGTGGCCGCTAGGTAACCTAGATAGTCCAGTGCCTGCTAAGATATGTACATAGTCCAAGTGCCCGCTAGGTAACCTAGATAGTCTAAGTGCCCGCTAGTTAACCTAGATAGTCCACGTGCCCGCTAGTAAACCTAGATACTCCAAGTGCCCGCTAGTTAACCTAGATCGTCCAAGTGCCCGCTAGTTAACCTACATAGTCCAAGGGCCCGCTAGTTAACCTACATAGTCTAAGTGCCCGCTAGGTAACCTAGATAGTCCAAGTTCCTGTTAGCTAACCTAGATAGTCCAAGTGCCCGCTATGTAACCTACATAGTCCAAGGGCACGCTCGTTAACCTTGTTCGTCCAAGTGTCAGCTAGTTAACCTAGATAGTCAAAGTGCCCGCTATTTACCTAGATAGTCCAAGTGCCCGCTAGGTAACCTACATAGTTCTAGCGCCCACTAGTTAACCTACATAGACCAAGTGCCTGCTAGGTAACCTACATAGTCCAAATGCCCCCTAGTAACCTACATAGTCCAAGTGCAAGAAGGGAACCTACAAAATCCATGTGCCCACTATTGAACCTACATAGTCCAAATGCCCGTTAGTTAACCTAGATAGTCCAAATGCCCGCTATGGTACCCACATAGTCCTAGTGCCCACTAGGGAACCTACATAGTCCAAGTGCACACTAGGGAACCTGCATCGTTCAAGTGCCCGCTAGTTAACCTAGATAGTCCAAGTTCCTGTTAGCTAACCTACATAGTCCAAGTACCCGTTCGTTAACCTAGAGAGTTCAAGTGCCCGCTAGGTAACCTAGATAGTCCAAGGGCCCGCTAGTTAACTTACATAGTCCAAGTGCCCGTTCGTTAACCTAGATAGTCCAAGTGCCCGATAGGTAACCTAGACAGTCCAAGTGCCTGCTAGGTAACCTACATAGTCCAAGTGCCCGTTCGTTAACCTAGATAGTCCAAGTGCCCGCTAGTTAACCTACATAGTCCAAGTGGCCGCTACGTAACTTACATAGTACAAATGCCCTCTAGTAACCTACATAGTCCAAGTGCAAGAAGGGAACCTACATAATCCAAGTGCCCGCTAGGGAACCTACATAGTCCAAATGCCCGTTAGGTAACCCAGATAGTCCAAGTTCCTGTTAGCTAACCTACATAGTCCAAGTGCCTGTTCGTTAACCTAGATAGTCCAAGTGCCTGCTAGGTAACCTACATAGTCCAAGTGCCCGCTGGTTAACTTAAACAGTCCAAGTACCCGCTAGGTTACCTGCATAGTCCAAGTGCCCGTTAGGTAACCTAGATAGTCCATGTGCCCGCTAGGTAACCTACATAGTCCAAGTACCCGCTAGGTAACCTAGATAGTCCAAGTACCCGTTAGCTAACCTAGATAGTCCAAGTGCCCGCTAGGTAACCTCCATAGTCCAAGTGCCCTCTAGGTAACCTCCATAGTCCAAGTGCCCGTTCGTTAACCTAGATAGTCCAAGTTCCTGTTAGCTAACCTACATAGTCCAAGTACCCGTTCGTTAACCTAGAGAGTTCAAGTGCCCGCTAGGTAACCTAGATAGTCCAAGGGCCCGCTAGTTAACTTACATAGTCCAAGTGCCCGATAGGGAACCTACATAGTCCAAGTGCCCAATGAGGAACCTACATAGTCCAAGTGCCCGATAGGGAATCTTCATATTCCAAGTGCCCGTTAGGGAACCCAGATAGTCCAAGTGCCCATAGGGAACCTACATAGTCCAAGTGCCCTCTAGGGAAGCTACATATTCATAGTGCCCGCTAGGGAACCTGCATTGTCCAAGTGCCCGCTAGTTAACCTAGATAGTCAAAGTGCCCGCTAATTAACCTAAGTAGTACAAATGTCCGATAGGGATCCTACATGGTCCAAGTGCCCGCTAGGTAACCTACATATTCCAAATGCCCGCTAGTAACCTACATAGTCCACGTGCAAGAAGGGAACCTACATAATCCAAGTGCCCACTAGGGAACCTACATAGTCCAAATGCCCGTTAGGTAACCTAGATAGACCAAATGCCCGCTAGGGTACCCACATAGTCCAAGTGCCCGCTACGGTACCTGCATCGTACAAGTGCCCGCTAGTTAACCTAGATAGTCCAAGTTCCTGTTAGCTAACCTACATAGTCCAATTGCCCATTCGTTAACCTAGATAGTCCAAGTGCCTGCTAGGTAACCTACATAGTCCAACGGCCCGCTAGGTAACCTACATAATCCAAGTGCCCGCTAGGTAACTTAGATAGTCCAAGTGCCCGTTAGCTAACCTAGAGAGTCCAAGTGCCCGCTAGGTTACCTACATAGTCCAAGTGCCCGTCCGTTAACCTAGATAGTTCAAGTACCCGCTAGGTAACCTAGATCATCCTAGGGCCCCTAGTTAGCCTACATAGTCCAAGTGCCCGCTAGGTAACCTAGATAATCCAAGTGCCCGTTCGGTAACCTAGATAGTCCAAGTGCCCTTTAGGGAACCTAGATAGTCCAAGGGCAGCTAGTAAACCTACATAGTCCATGGGCCCACTAGTTAACCTACATAGTGCAAGTGTCCGCTAGTTTACCTACATATTCCAAGTGCCCGCTAGTTAAACTGCATAATCTAAGTGCCCGTTAGCTAACCTAGATAGTCCAAGGGCCCGCTAGTTGACCTACATAGTCCAAGTGCGAGCTAGGTAACCTAGATAGTACATGTGCCCGCTAGGGAACCTAGATAGTCCAAGTGCCTGTTCGTTAACCTAGATAGTCCAAGTGCCCGCTAGGTAACCTACACTGTGCAAGTTCCCGCTGGGTTACCTACATAGTCCAAGTGCCCGTTCGTTAACCTAGATAGTCCATGGGCCCGCTAGTTGACCTACATAGTCCAAGTGCGAGCTAGGTAACCTAGAAATTAAAAGTGCCCGCTAGTGCACCTAGATAGTCAAAGTGCCTGCTCGATAACCTAGATAGTCCAAGTGCCCGCTATGTAACCTAGACTGTCCAAGTGCCCGCTAGGTTACCTACATAGTCCAAGTGCCCGTTCGTTAACCTAGATAGTCCCAGTGCCCGCTAGGAAACCTACATAGTCCAAGGGCCCGCTAGGTAACCTAGATAGTCCAAGTGCCCGCTAGGTATCCTGGAGTCCAAGTGCTCGCTAGTTAACCTACATAGTCCAAGTGCCCGCTATGTAACCTAGTTGGTGAAAGTCCCCGTTAGGTAACCTAGATAGTCCAAGTGCCCGCTAGGTAACTTACATTGTCCAGGTTCCCGCTAGGTAACCTAGATAGTCCAAGTTTCCGTTACCTAACCTAGATAGTCCAAGTGCCCTCTAGGCAACCTACATAGTCCAAGAGCCCGATCGTTAACCTAGAAGTCCAAGTGCCCGCTAGGTAACCTAGACAGTCCAAGTGCCCGCTAGGTTACCTACATACTCCAAGGGCCCGGTAGTTAACCTAGATAGTCCAATTGCCCACGAGGTTACCTACATAGTCCAAGTGCCCGCTATGAAACCTATATAGTGCAAGTGACCTTTAGGGAACCTAGATAGTACAAGGGCCCGCTAGTAAACCTACATAGTCCATGGGCCCGCTAGTTAACCTACATAGTGCAAGTGTCCGCTAGTTAACCTACATATTCCAAGTGCCCGCTAGTTAACCTACATAATCTAAGTGCCCGTTAGCAAACCTAGATAGTCCAAGGGCCCGCTAGTTGACCTACATAATCCAAGTGACAGCTAGGTAACCTAGATAGTACAAGTGCCCGCTAGGGAAAATAGATAGTCCAAGTGCCCACTATGTAACCTAGACTGTCCAAGTGTCCGCTAGGTTACCTACATAGTCCAAGTGCCCGTTCGTTAACCTAGATAGTCCCAGTGCCCGCTAGGAAACCTACATAGTCCAAGGGCCCGCTAGGTAACCTAGATAGTCCAAGTGCCCGCTAGGTATCCTGGAGTCCAAGTGCTCGCTAGTTAACCTACATAGTCCAAGTGCACGCTATGTAACCTAGTTGGTGAAAGTCCCCGTTAGGTAACCTAGATAGTCCAAGTGCCCGCTAGGTAACTTACATTGTCCAGGTTCCCTCTAGGTAACCTAGATAGTCCAAGTTTCCGTTACCTAACCTACATAGTCCAAGTGCCCGCTATGTAACCTATATAGTCCAAGTGACCTTTAGGGAACCTAGATAGTAAAAGGGCCCGCTAGTAAACCTACATAGTCCATGGGCCCGCTAGTTAACCTACATAGTGCAAGTGTCCGCTAGTTAACCAACATATTCCAAGTGCCCGCTAGTTAACCTACATAATCTAAGTGCCCGTTAGCAAACTTAGATAGTCCAAGGGCCCGCTAGTTGACCTACATAATCCAAGTGACAGCTAGGTAACCTAGATAGTACAAGTGCCCGTTCGTTACCCTAGATAATCCAAGTGCCCGCTAGGTAACCTAGACAGTCCAAGTGCCCGTTAGTTAACCTACATAGTCCAAGTGCCCGCTAGGGAACCTACATAGTCCATGGGCCAGCTAGTTAACCTACATCGTCCAAGGGCCCGCTAGTTAACCTAGATAGTCTAAGTGCCCGCTAGTTAACCTACATAGTCCATTTGCCCGCTAGGTAACCTAGGCAGTTCAAATGACCACTAGGTTACCTACATAGTCCAAGTGCCTGTTCGTTAACCTCATAGTCCAAGTGCCCGCTAGGTAACCTATATAGTCCAAATGCCCGCTAGGGACCCTAATAATCCAAGTGCCCGCTAGTTAACCTAGATAGACGAAGTGCCGGCTAGGGAACCTTCCTAGTCCAAGTGCCCAATAGGGAACCTACATAGTCCAAGTGCCCGCTAGGTAACCTAGATAGTCCAAGTGCCCGCTAGTTAACCTACATAGTCTAAGTGCCTGCTAGGTAACCTATATAGTCCAAGTGCCCACTAGTTAACCTACATAGTCCAAGGTCCCCCTAGGTAACCTACATAGTCCAAATGCCCGCTAGTTAACCTACATAGTCCAAGTGCCCGTTAGGTAACCTAGATAGCCCAAATGCCCGCTAGGGAACCCACATAGTCGCAGTGCCCGCTAGGGAACTTACATAGTCCAAGGGCACGTTAGGGAACCTACATAGTCCAAGTGCCCGTTAGTTAACCTAGATAGTCCAAGTGCCCGCTAGGTAACCAAGATAGTCCAACAGCCCGGTAGGTAACCTACATACTCCAAGTACCCGCTAGGTAACATAGATAGTTCAAGTGCCAGCTAGGTAACCTAGATAGTCCAAGTGCCCGCTAGGTAACCTACAAAGTCTAAGTGCCGGCTAGATAATCTATATAGTCCAAATGCCCGCTAGGGAGCCTACATAACCCAAATGCCCGCTAGGTAACCTAGATAGTCAAGAGCCCGCTAGGTAACCTACATAGTCCTAGTGCCCCCTAGTTAACCTACATTCTCCAAGTGCCCGATAGGGAACCTACATAGTCCAAGTCCCAGCTAGGTAACCTACATAGTCCAAATGTCCTCTAGATAACCCACATAGTCCAAGTGCCCGCTAGGGAACTTACATAGTCCAAGGGCCCGCTAGGGAACCTACATAGTCCATGTGCCCGTTAGTTAACCTAGATAGTTCAAGTGCCCGCTAGGTAACCTAGATAGTCCAACAGCCCGCTTGGTAACCTACATACTCCAAGAACCCGCTAGGCAATGTAGATAGTTCAAGTGCCAGCTAGGTAACCTAGATAGTCCAAGTGCCCGCTAGGTAACCTACAAAGTCTAAGTGCCCGCTAGGTTATCTATATAGTCCAAATGCCCGCTAGGGAGCCTACATAATCCAAATGCCCGCTAGGTAACCTAGACAGTCCAAGTGCCCGCTAGGTTACCTACATACTCCAAGGGCCCGGTAGTTAACCTAGATAGTCCAAGTGCCCACTAGGTTACCTACATAGTCCAAGTGCCCGCTATGAAACCTATATAGTGCAAGTGACCTTTAGGGAACCTAGATAGTACAAGGGCCCGCTAGTAAACCTACATAGTCCATGGGCCCGCTAGTTAACCTACATAGTGCAAGTGTCCGCTAGTTAACCTACATATTCCAAGTGCCCGCTAGTTAACCTACATAATCTAAGTGCCCGTTAGCAAACCTAGATAGTCCAAGGGCCCGCTAGTTGACCTACATAATCCAAGTGACAGCTAGGTAACCTAGATAGTACAAGTGCCCGCTAGGGAAAATAGATAGTCCAAGTGCCCACTATGTAACCTAGACTGTCCAAGTGTCCGCTAGGTTACCTACATAGTCCAAGTGCCCGTTCGTTAACCTAGATAGTCCCAGTGCCCGCTAGGAAACCTACATAGTCCAAGGGCCCGCTAGGTAACCTAGATAGTCCAAGTGCCCGCTAGGTATCCTGGAGTCCAAGTGCTCGCTAGTTAACCTACATAGTCCAAGTGCCTGCTATGTAACCTAGTTGGTGAAAGTCCCCGTTAGGTAACCTAGATAGTCCAAGTGCCCGCTAGGTAACTTACATTGTCCAGGTTCCCTCTAGGTAACCTAGATAGTCCAAGTTTCCGTTACCTAACCTACATAGTCCAAGTGCCCGCTATGTAACCTATATAGTCCAAGTGATCTTTAGGGAACCTAGATAGTAAAAGGGCCCCCTAGTAAACCTACATAGTCCATGGGCCCGCTATTAACCTACATAGTGCAAGTGTCCGCTAGTTAACCAACATATTCCAAGTGCCCGCTAGTTAACCTACATAATCTAAGTGCCCGTTAGCAAACTTAGATAGTCCAAGGGCCCGCTAGTTGACCTACATAATCCAAGTGACAGCTAGGTAACCTAGATAGTACAAGTGCCCGTTCGTTAACCTAGATAATCCAAGTGCCCGCTAGGTAACCTAGACAGTCCAAGTGCCCGCTAGTTAACCTACATAGTCCAAGTGCCCGCTAGGGAACCTACATAGTCAATGGGCCAGCTAGTTAACCTACATCGTCCAAGGGCCCGCTAGTTAACCTAGATAGTCTAAGTGCCCGCTAGTTAACCTACATAGTCCATTTGCCCGCTAGGTAACCTAGGCAGTTCAAATGACCACTAGGTTACCTACATAGTCCAAGTGCCTGTTCGTTAACCTCATAGTCCAAGTGCCCGCTAGGTAACCTATATAGTCCAAATGCCCGCTAGGGACCCTAATAATCCAAGTGCCCGCTAGTTACCCTAGATACACGAAGTGCCGGCTAGGGAACCTTCCTAGTCCAAGTGCCCAATAGGGAACCTACATAGTCCAAGTGCCCGCTAGGTAACCTAGATAGTCCAAGTGCCCGCTAGTTAACCTACATAGTCCAAGTGCCTGCTAGGTAACCTAGATAGTCCAAGTCCCCACTAGTTAACCTACATAGTCCAAGGTCTCCCTAGGTAACCTACATAGTCCAAATGCCCGCTAGTTCACCTACATAGTCCAAGTGCCCGTTAGGTAACCTAGATAGCCCAAATGCCCGCTAGGGAACCCACATAGTCGCAGTGCCCGCTAGGGAACTTACATAGTCCAAGGGCCCGTTAGGGAACCTACATAGTCCAAGTGCCCGTTAGTTAACCTAGATAGTCCAAGTGCCCGCTAGGTAACCAAGATAGTCCAACAGCCCGGTAGGTAACCTACATACTCCAAGTACCCGCTAGGTAACATAGATAGTTCAAGTGCCAGCTAGGTAACCTAGATAGTCCAAGTGCCCGCTAGGTAACCTACAAAGTCTAAGTGCCGGCTAGGTAATCTATATAGTCCAAATGCCCGCTAGGGAGCCTACATAACCCAAATGCCCGCTAGGTAACCTAGATAGTCAAGAGCCCGCTAGGTAACCTACATAGTCCTAGTGCCCCCTAGTTAACCTACATTCTCCAAGTGCCCGATAGGGAACCTACATAGTCCAAGTCCCAGCTAGGTAACCTACATAGTCCAAATGTCCTCTAGATAACACACATAGTCCAAGTGCCCGCTAGGGAACTTACATAGTCCAAGGGCCCGCTAGGGAACCAACATAGTCCATGTGCCCATTAGTTAACCTAGATAGTTCAAGTGCCCGCTAGTTAACCTAGATAGTCCAACAGCCCGCTTGGTAACCTACATACTCCAAGAACCCGCTAGGCAATGTAGATAGTTCAAGTGCCAGCTAGGTAACCTAGATAGTCCAAGTGCCCGCTAGGTAAGCTACAAAGTCTAAGTGCCCGCTAGGTTATCTATATAGTCCAAATGCCCGCTAGGGAGCCTACATAATCCAAATGCCCGCTAGGTAACCTAGATAGTCAAGGGCCCGCTAGGTAACCTACATAGTCCTAGTGCCCCCTAGTTAACCTACATTCTCCATGTGCCCGATAGGGAACCTACATAGTCCAAGTGCCAGCTAGGTAACCTACATAGTCCAAATGCCCTCTAGTTAACCCACATAGTCCAAGTGCCAGGTAGGGAACTTACAAAATCCAAGGGCCAGCTAGGTAACCTAGATAGTCCAAGTGCCCGCTAGGTAACCTACAAAATCTAAGTGCCCGCTAGGTTATCTATATAGTCCAAATGCCCGCTAGGGAACCTACATAGTCCAAGTGCCTGCTAGGTAACCTAGATAGTCCAAGTGCCCTCTAGTTAACCTACATAGTCCAAGGGTCCACTAGTTAACCTACATAATCCAAGGTCCGCTAGTTAACCTAGACAGTCCAAGTTCTCGCTAGTTAACCTACATAGAACAAGAGCCCGCTAGTTGACCTAGATAGTCCAAGTGCCCGCTAGTTAACCTAGATAGTCCAAGTGCCCGCTAGGTAACCTAAGTAGTCCAAATGTCCGATAGGGATCCTACATAGTCCAATTGACTGCTAGTTAACCTACACAGTCCAAGTGCCCGTTCGTTAAACTAGATAGTCCAAGTGCCCGCTAGGTAACCTAGACTGTCCAAGTGCCCGCTAGTTTACCTACATAGTAAAAGTGCCCGTTCATTAACCTAGATAGTCCAAGTGCCCGCTAGGTAACCTAGAGTCCAAGTGTTCGCTAGTTATCCTACATAGTCCAAGTGCCCGCTATGTAACCTAGATAGTCAAAGTGCCCGTTAGGTAACCTAGATAGTCCAAGTGCCCGCTAGTTAACTTACAATGTCCAAGTTCCCACTGGGTAACCTAGATAGTCCAGGTGCCCGTTACCTAACCTAGATAGTCCAAGTGCCCGCTAGTTAACCTACATAGTCCGAGTGCCCGTTAGGTAACCTAGATAGCCGAAATGCCCACTAGGGAACCCACATAGTCCAAGTGCCCGCTAGGAAACCTACATAGTCCAAGGGCCCGCTAGGGAACTTACATAGTCCAAGGGCCCATTAGGGAACCTACATAGTCCAAGTGCCCGTTAGTTAGCCTAGATAGTCCAAGTGCCCGCTAGGTAACCTAGATAGTCAAACAGCCCGGTAGGTAACCTACATACTCCAAGTACCCGCTAGGTAACATAGATAGTTCAAGTGCCAGCTAGGTAACCTAGATAGTCCAAGTGCCCGCTAGGTAACCTCCATAGTCCAAGTGCCCCCTAGGTAACCTCCATAGTCCAAGTGCCCACTAATTTACCTATATAGTCCAAGTGCCCGCTAGGGAACCTGCATCGTCCAAGTGCCCGCTAGTTAACCTACATAGTCCGAGTGCCCGCTAGTTAACCTTGATATTCCAAGTGCCCGCTAGTTAACCTACATAGTCCAAGGGCCCTCTAGTTAACCTAGATAGTCCATGTGCCCGCTAGAGGACGTACATAGTCCAAGTGCCCACTAGGTAACCTAGATAGTCTAAGGGCCGTCTAGTTAACCTACATAGTCCAACTGCCCGATAGGGAACCTACATAGTCCAAGTGCCCGCTAAGGGACGAACATAGTCCAAGTGCCGCTAGGGAATCTGCATAGTCCAAGTGCCCTCTAGGTAACCTAGATAGTCCAAGGGCCCGCTAGTTAACCTACATTGTCCAAGTCCCTGATGGGGAACCTACATAGTCCAAGTATCCGCTAGGTAACCTACATAGTCCAAATGCCCGCTAGTAACGTACATAATCCAAGTGCCCGTTAGGTAACCTAGATAGTCCAAATGCCCGCTAGGGAACCCACATAGTCCAAGTGCCCGTTAGAGAACTAACATAGTCAAAGCCCTGCTAGGGAACCTACATAGTCCAAGTGCCCGCTAGGGAACCTAGATAGTCCAAGTGCCCGCTAGGTAACCTAGATAGTCCAAGTGCCCGCTAGTTAACCTATATAATCCAAGTGCCCGCTGAGGAACCTACATAGACCAAGTGTCCGAAAGGGAACCTACGTATTCCAAGTGCCCATTAGGGCACCTAGATAGTCCAAGTGCCCATAGGGAACCTATATCGCCCAAGTGCCCTCTAGGGAACCTACATAGTCAAAGTGCCCGCTAGGGAACCTGCATTGTACAAGTGCCCTCTAGTTAACCTAGATAGTCCAAGTGCCCGCTAGGTAACCTAGATAGTCCAAGGGCCCGCTAGTTAACCTACATAGTCCAAGTGCCCGATAGGGAACCTCCATAGTCCAAGTGCCCAATGAGGAACCTACATAGTCCAAGTGCCCGATAGGGAATCTTCATATTCCAAGTGCCCGTTAGGAAACCCAGATAGTCCAAGTGCCCATAGGGAACCTATATAGTCCAAGTGCCCTCCAGGGAAGCTACATATTCATAGTGCCCGCTAGGGAACCTGCATTGTCCAAGTTCCCGCTAGTTAACCTAGATAGTCAAAGTGCCCGCTAGCTAACCTAAGTAGTACAAATGTCCGACAGGGATCCTACATAGTCCAAGTGCCCGCTAGGTAACCTAGATATTCCAAGTTCCGGTTTGCTACCCTAGATAGTCCAAGTGCCCGCTAGGTAACCTACATAGTCCAAGTGCCCATTCGTTAACCTAGATAGTCCAAGTGCCCGCTAGGTAACCTATACTGTCCAAGTGCCCGCTAGGTTACCTACATAGTCCAAGTGCACGTTCGTTAACTTAGATAGTCCAAGTCGTGCTAGGTAACCTACATAGTCCAAGGGCCACTAGGTAACCTATAGTCCAAGTGCCCTCTAGGTACCCTACATATTCCAAGTTCCCACTAGGTAACCTAGATAGTCCAAGTGCCCGTTACCTATCCTAGATAGTCCAAGTGCCCGTTAGGTTACCTATAGTCCACGTGCCCGTTCGTTAACCTAGATAGTCCAATTGCCCGCTAGGTAACCTACATAGTCCAAGAGCCGGCTAGGTAACCTTTAGAATCCAAGTGCCCGCTAGGTAATCTAGATAGTCCAAGTGCCCGTTAGGTAACCTAGATAGTCCAAGTGCCCGCTAGTTAACCTACATAGTCCAAGTGCCCGCTAGGTAACTTAGACAGTTCAAGTGTCCGCTAGGTTACCTGCATATTCCAAGTGCCCGTTAGGTAACCTACATAGTCCAAGTGCCCGCTAGGTAACCTACATAGTCCAAGTGCCCGCTAGGTAACCTAGATAGTCCAAGTAATCGTTAGCTAACCTAGATAGTCCAAGTGCCCGCTAGGTAACCTCCATAGTCCAAGTGCCCGCTAGGTAACCTCCATAGTCCAAGTGCCCGTTCATTAACCTAGATAGTCCAAGTTCCTGTTAGCTAACCTACATAGTCCAAGTGCACATTCGTTAACCTAGATAGTCCAAGTGCCCGCTAGGTAACCTCCATAGTCCAAGTGCCCGTTCGTTAACCTAGATAGTCCAAGTTCCTGTTAGCTAACCTACATAGTCCAAGTGCACATTCGTTAACCTAGATAGTTCAAGTGCCCGCTAGGTAACCTACATAGTCCAAGTGCCCGTTTGCTAACCTAGATCGTCAAAGGGCCCGCTAGTTAACCTACATAGTCCAAGGGCCCGCTAGTTAACCTAGATAGTCCAAGTGCCCGCTAGTTAACCTACATTGTCCAAGTCCATGTTGGGGAACCTACATAGTCCAAGTATCCGCTAGGTAACCTACATTGTCCAAATGCCCGCTAGTAACGTACATAGTCCAAGTGCCCGTTAGGCAACCTAGACAGTCCAAATGCCCGCTAGGGAACCTACATAGTCCAAGTGCCCGCTAGGTAACCTACATAGTCCAAATGCCCGCTAGAAACCTACATAGTCCAAGTGCAAGAAGGGAACCTACATAATCCAAGTGCCCGCTAGGGAACCTACATAGTCCAAATGCCCGTTAGGTAACCTAGATAGTCCAAATGCCCGCTAGGATACCCACATAGTCCAAGTGTCCGCGAGGTAACCTACATAGTCCAAGTGCCCATTCATTAACCTAGATTGTCCAAGTGCCCGCTAGGTAACCTAGACTGTGCAAGTGCCCGCTTGGTTACCTACATAGTCCAAGTGCCCGTTCGTTAACCTAGATAGTACAAGTGCCCGCTAGTTGACCTACATAGTCCAAGTTCCCGTTAGGTAACCTAGATAGTCCAAGTGCCCGCTAGGTAACTTACATAGTCCAAGTACCCACTAGGTAACCTAGATATTCCAAGTTCCTTTTAGCTAACCTAGATAGTCCAAGTGCCCGCTAGGTAACCTACATAGTCCAACTGCCCATTCGTTAACCTAGATAGTCCAAGTGCCCGCTAGATAACCTAGACTGTCCAAGTGCCCGCTAGGTTACCTACATAGTCCAAGTACCCGTTCGTTAACCTAGATAATCCAATTGCCCGCTAGGTAACCTACATAGTCCCAGCGCCCGCTAGGTAACCTAGATAGTCCAAGTGCCCACTAGTTAACCTACATAGTCCAAGGTCCCCCTAGGTAACCTACATAGTCCAAATGCCCGCTAGTTAACCTACATAGTCCAAGTGCCCGTTAGGTAACCTAGATAGCCCAAATGCCCGCTAGGGAACCCACATAGTCGCAGTGCCCGCTAGGGAACTTACATAGTCCAAGGGCCCGTTAGGGAACCTACATAGTCCAAGTGCCCGTTAGTTAACCTAGATAGTCCAAGTGCCCGCTAGGTAACCAAGATAGTCCAACAGCCCGGTAGGTAACCTACATACTCCAAGTACCCGCTAGGTAACATAGATAGTTCAAGTGCCAGCTAGGTAACCTAGATAGTCCAAGTGCCCGCTAGGTAACCTACAAAGTCTAAGTGCCGGCTAGGTAATCTATATAGTCCAAATGCCCGCTAGGGAGCCTACATAACCCAAATGCCCGCTAGGTAACCTAGATAGTCAAGAGCCCGCTAGGTAACCTACATAGTCCTAGTGCCCCCTAGTTAACCTACATTCTCCAAGTGCCCGATAGGGAACCTACATAGTCCAAGTCCCAGCTAGGTAACCTACATAGTCCAAATGTCCTCTAGATAACCCGCATAGTCCAAGTGCCTGCTAGGGAACTTACATAGTCCAAGGGCCCGCTAGGGAACCTACATAGTCCATGTGCCCGTTAGTTAACCTAGATAGTTCAAGTGCCCGCTTGGTAACCTACATACTCCAAGAACCCGCTAGGCAATGTAGATAGTTCAAGTGCCAGCTAGGTAACCTAGATAGTCCAAGTGCCTGCTAGGTAACCTACAAAGTCTAAGTGCCCGCTAGGTTATCTATATAGTCCAAATGCCCGCTAGGGAGCCTACATAATCCAAATGCCCGCTAGGTAACCTAGATAGTCAAGGGCCCGCTAGGTAACCTACATAGTCCTAGTGCCCCCTAGTTAACCTACATTCTCCATGTGCCCGATAGGGAACCTACATAGTCCAAGTGCCAGCTAGGTAACCTACATAGTCCAAATGCCCTCTAGTTAACCCACATAGTCCAAGTGCCAGGTAGGGAACTTACAAAATCCAAGGGCCAGCTAGGTAACCTAGATAGTCCAAGTGCCCGCTAGGTAACCTACAAAATCTAAGTGCCCGCTAGGTTATCTATATAGTCCAAATGCCCGCTAGGGAACCTACATAGTCCAAGTGCCTGCTAGGTAACCTAGATAGTCCAAGTGCCCTCTAGTTAACCTACATAGTCCAAGGGTCCACTAGTTAACCTACATAATCCAAGGTCCGCTAGTTAACCTAGACAGTCCAAGTGCTCGCTAGTTAACCTACATAGAACAAGGGCCCGCTAGTTGACCTAGATAGTCCAAGTGCCCGCTAGTTAACCTAGATAGTCCAAGTGCCCGCTAGGTAACCTAAGTAGTCCAAATGTCCGATAGGGATCCTACATAGTCCAATTGACTGCTAGTTAACCTACACAGTCCAAGTGCCCGTTCGTTAAACTAGATAGTCCAAGTGCCCGCTAGGTAACCTAGACTGTCCAAGTGCCCGCTAGTTTACCTACATAGTCCAAGTGCCCGTTCATTAACCTAGATAGTCCAAGTGCCCGCTAGGTAACCTAGAGTCCAAGTGTTCGCTAGTTATCCTACATAGTCCAAGTGCCCGCTATGTAACCTAGATAGTCAAAGTGCCCGTTAGGTAACCTAGATAGTCCAAGTGCCCGCTAGTTAACTTACAATGTCCAAGTTCCCGCTGGGTAACCTAGATAGTCCAGGTGCCCGTTACCTAACCTAGATAGTCCAAGTGTCCGCTAGTTAACCTACATAGTCCAAGTACCCGTTAGGTAACCTAGATAGCCGAAATGCCCACTAGGGAACCCACATAGTCCAAGTGCCCGCTAGGAAACCTACATAGTCCAAGGGCCCGCTAGGGAACTTACATAGTCCAAGGGCCCGTTAGGGAACCTACATAGTCCAAGTGCCCGTTAGTTAGCCTAGATAGTCCAAGTGCCCGCTAGGTAACCTAGATAGTCAAACAGCCCGGTAGGTAACCTACATACTCCAAGTACCCGCTAGGTAACATAGATAGTTCAAGTGCCAGCTAGGTAACCTAGATAGTCCAAGTGCCCGCTAGGTAACCTCCATAGTCCAAGTGCCACCTAGGTAACCTCCATAGTCCAAGTGCCCACTAATTTACCTATATAGTCCAAGTGCCCGCTAGGGAACCTGCATCGTCCAAGTGCCCGCTAGTTAACCTACATAGTCCGAGTGCCCGCTAGTTAACCTTGATATTCCAAGTGCCCGCTAGTTAACCTACATAGTCCAAGGGCCCTCTAGTTAACCTAGATAGTCCATGTGCTCGCTAGAGGACGTACATAGTCCAAGTGCCCACTAGGTAACCTAGATAGTCTAAGGGCCGTCTAGTTAACCTACATAGTCCAACTGCCCGATAGGGAACCTACATAGTCCAAGTGCCCGCTAAGGGACGAACATAGTCCAAGTGTCGCTAGGGAATCTGCATAGTCCAAGTGCCCTCTAGGTAACCTAGATAGTCCAAGGGCCCGCTAGTTAACCTACATTGTCCAAGTCCCTGATGGGGAACCTACATAGTCCAAGTATCCGCTAGGTAACCTACATAGTCCAAATGCCCGCTAGTAACGTACATAATCCAAGTGCCCGTTAGGTAACCTAGATAGTCCAAATGCCCGCTAGGGAACCCACATAGTCCAAGTGCCCGTTAGAGAACTAACATAGTCAAAGCCCTGCTAGGGAACCTACATAGTCCAAGTGCCCGCTAGGGAACCTAGATAGTCCAAGTGCCCGCTAGGTAACCTAGATAGTCCAAGTGCCCGCTAGTTAACCTATATAATCCAAGTGCCCGCTGAGGAACCTACATAGACCAAGTGTCCGAAAGGGAACCTACGTATTCCAAGTGCCCATTAGGGCACCTAGATAGTCCAAGTGCCCACAGGGAACCTATATCGTCCAAGTGCCCTCTAGGGAACCTACATAGTCAAAGTGCCCGCTAGGGAACCTGCATTGTACAAGTGCCCTCTAGTTAACCTAGATCTTCCAAGTGCCCGCTAGGTAACCTAGATAGTCCAAGGGCCCGCTAGTTAACCTACATAGTCCAAGTGCCCGATAGGGAACCTCCATAGTCCAAGTGCCCAATGAGGAACCTACATAGTCCAAGTGCCCGATAGGGAATCTTCATATTCCAAGTGCCCGTTAGGAAACCCAGATAGTCCAAGTGCCCATAGGGAACCTATATAGTCCAAGTGCCCTCCAGGGAAGCTACATATTCATAGTGCCCGCTAGGGAACCTGCATTGTCCAAGTTCCCGCTAGTTAACCTAGATAGTCAAAGTGCCCGCTAGTTAACCTAAGTAGTACAAATGTCCGATAGGGATCCTACATAGTCCAAGTGCCCGCTAGGTAACCTAGATATTCCAAGTTCCGGTTTGCTACCCTAGATAGTCCAAGTGCCCGGTAGGTAACCTACATAGTCCAAGTGCCCATTCGTTAACCTAGATAGTCCAAGTGCCCGCTAGGTAACCTATACTGTCCAAGTGCCCGCTAGGTTACCTACATAGTCCAAGTGCACGTTCGTTAACTTAGATAGTCCAAGTCGTGCTAGGTAACCTACATAGTCCAAGGGCAACTAGGTAACCTATAGTCCAAGTGCCCTCTAGGTACCCTACATATTCCAAGTTCCCGCTAGGTAACCTAGATAGTCCAAGTGCCCGTTACCTATCCTAGATAGTCCAAGTGCCCGTTAGGTTTCCTATAGTCCACGTGCCCGTTCGTTAACCTAGATAGTCCAATTGCCCGCTAGGTAACCTACATAGTCCAAGAGCCGGCTAGGTAACCTTTAGAATCCAAGTGCCCGCTAGGTAATCTAGATAGTCCAAGTGCCCGTTAGGTAACCTAGATAGTGCAAGTGCCCGCTAGTTAACCTACATAGTCCAAGTGCCCGCTAGGTAACTTAGACAGTTCAAGTGTCCGCTAGGTTACCTGCATATTCCAAGTGCCCGTTAGGTAACCTACATAGTCCAAGTGCCCGCTAGGTAACCTACATAGTCCAAGTGCCCGCTAGGTAACCTAGATAGTCCAAGTAATCGTTAGCTAACCTAGATAGTCCAAGTGCCCGCTAGGTAACCTCCATAGTCCAAGTGCCCGCTAGGTAACCTCCATAGTCCAAGTGCCCGTTCGTTAACCTAGATAGTCCAAGTTCCTGATAGCTAACCTACATAGTCCAAGTGCACATTCGTTAACCTAGATAGTTCAAGTGCCCGCTAGGTAACCTACATAGTCCAAGTGCCCGTTTGCTAACCTAGATCATCAAAGGGCCCGCTAGTTAACCTACATAGTCCAAGGGCCCGCTAGTTAACCTAGATAGTCCAAGTGCCCGCTAGTTAACCTACATTGTCCAAGTCCATGTTGGGGAACCTACATAGTCCAAGTATCCGCTAGGTAACCTACATTGTCCAAATGCCCGCTAGTAACGTACATAGTCCAAGTGCCCGTTAGGTAACCTAGACAGTCCAAATGCCCGCTAGGGAACCTACATAGTCCAAGTGCCCGCTAGGTAACCTACATAGTCCAAATGCCCGCTAGAAACCTACATAGTCCAAGTGTAAGAAGGGAACCTACATAATCCAAGTGCCCGCTAGGGAACCTACATAGTCCAAATGCCCGTTAGGTAACCTAGATAGTCCAAATGCCCGCTAGGATACCCACATAGTCCAAGTGTCCGCGAGGTAACCTACATAGTCCACGTGCCCATTCATTAACCTAGATTGTCCAAGTGCCCGCTAGGTAACCTACATAGTCCAACTGCCCATTCGTTAACCTAGATAGTCCAAGTGCCCGCTAGATAACCTAGACTGTCCAAGTGCCCGCTAGGTTACCGACATAGTCCAAGTACCCGTTCGTTAACCTAGATAATCCAATTGCCCGCTAGGTAACCTACATAGTCCCAGCGCCCGCTAGGTAACCTAGATAGTCCAAGTGCCCCTTAGGTAACCTAGATAGTCCAAATGCCCGCTAGGTAACCTACATAGTCCAATTGCCCGCTAGTTAACTTACAATGTCCAAGTTCCCGCTGGGTAACCTAGATAGTCCAGGTGCCCGTTACCTAACCTAGATAGTCCAAGTGCCCGCTAGTTAACCTACATAGTCCAAGTGCCCGTTAGGTAACCTAGATAGCCGAAATGCCCACAAGGGAACCCACATAGTCCAAGTGCCCGCTAGGAAACCTACATAGTCCAAGGGCCCGCTAGGGAACTTACATAGTCCAAGGGCCCGTTAGGGAACCTACATAGTCCAAGTGCCCGTTAGTTAGCCTAGATAGTCCAAGTGCCCGCTAGGTAACCTAGATAGTCAAACAGCCCGGTAGGTAACCTACATACTCCAAGTACCCGCTAGGTAACATAGATAGTTCAAGTGCCAGCTAGGTAACCTAGATAGTCCAAGTGCCCGCTAGGTAACCTACAAAGTCTAAGTGCTCGCTAGGTAATCTATATAGTCAAAATGCACGCTCGGGAGCCTACATAATTCAAATGCCCGCTAGGTAACCTAGATAGTCAAGGGCCCGCTAGGTAACCTACATAGTCCTAGTGCCCCCTAGTTAACCTACATTCTCCAAGTGCCTGATAGGGAACCTCCATAGTCCAAGTGCCCTCTGGTTAACCCACATAGTCCAAGGGCCCGCTAGGGAACTTACATAGTCCAAGTGCCCGCTGGGGAACCTACATAGTCCAAGTGCCCGTTAGTTAACCTAGATAGTCCAAGTACCCGCTAGGTAACCTAGATAGTCCAACAGCCCGCTAGGTAACCTACATACTCCAAGAACCCGCTAGGCAACGTAGATAGTTCAAGTGCCAGCTAGGTAACCTAGATAGTCCAAGTGCCCGCTAGGGAACCTACATAGTCCAAGTGCCCGCTAGGTAACGTAGATAGTCAAAGTGCCCTCTAGTTTCCTAGATCGTCCAAGTGCCCGCTAGTTAACCTACATAGTCCAAGGTCCGCTAGTTAACCTAGATAGTCCAAGTGCTCGCTAGTTAACCTACATAGTACGAGGGCCCGCTAGTTGACCTAGATAGTCCAAGTGCCCGCTAGTTAACCTAGATAGTCCAAGTGCCCGCTAGTTAACCTAAGTAGTCCAAATGTCCGATAGGGATCCTACATAGTCCAAATGCCCGCTAGTTAACCTACAGAGTCCAAGTGCTGTTAGGTAACCTAGATAGCCCAAATGGCCGCTAGGGAACCCACATAGTCCAAGTGCCCGTTCATTAACCTAGATAGTCCAAGTGCCCGCTAGGTAACCTAGAGTCCAAGTGTTCGCTAGTTATCCTACATAGTCCAAGTGCCCGCTATGGAACCTAGATAGTCAAAGTGCCCGTTAGGTAACCTACATAGTCCAAGTGCCCGCTAGTTAACTTACAATGTCCAAGTTCCCGCTGGGTAACCTAGATAGTCCAGGTGCCCGTTACCTAACCTAGATAGTCCAAGTGCCCGCTAGTTAACCTACATAGTCCAAGTGCCCGTTAGGTAACCTAGATAGCCGAAATGCCCACTAGGGAACCCACATAGTCCAAGTGCCCGCTAGGAAACCTACATAGTCCAAGGGCCCGCTAGGGAACTTACATAGTCCAAGGGCCCGTTAGGGAACCTACATAGTCCAAGTGCCCGTTAGTTAGCCTAGATAGTCCAAGTGCCCGCTAGGTAACCTAGATAGTCAAACAGCCCGGTAGGTAACCTACATACTCCAAGTACCCGCTAGGTAACATAGATAGTTCAAGTGCCAGCTAGGTAACCTAGATAGTCCAAGTGCCCGCTAGGTAACCTACAAAGTCTAAGTGCCCGCTAGGTAATCTATATAGTCAAAATGCACGCTCGGGAGCCTACATAATTCAAATGCCCGCTAAGTAACCTAGATAGTCAAGGGCCCGCTAGGTAACCTACATAGTCCTAGTGCCCCCTAGTTAACCTACATTCTGCAAGTGCCCGATAGGGAACCTCCATAGTCCAAGTGCCCTCTGGTTAACCCACATAGTCCAAGGGCCCGCTAGGGAACTTACATAGTCCAAGTGCCCGCTGGGGAACCTACATAGTCCAAGTGCCCGTTAGTTAACCTAGATAGTCCAAGTACCCGCTAGGTAACCTAGATAGTCCAACAGCCCGCTAGGTAACCTACATACTCCAAGAACCCGCTAGGCAACGTAGATAGTTCAAGTGCCAGCTAGGTAACCTAGATAGTCCAAGTGCCCTCTAGGTAACCTACAAAATCTAAGTGCCCGCTAGGTTATCTATATAGTCCAAGTGCCCGCTAGGGAACCTACATAGTCCAAGTGCCCGCTAGGTAACGTAGATAGTCAAAGTGCCCTCTAGTTTCCTAGATCGTCCAAGTGCCCGCTAGTTAACCTACATAGTCCAAGGTCCGCTAGTTAACCTAGATAGTCCAAGTGCTCGCTAGTTAACCTACATAGTACGAGGGCCCGCTAGTTGACCTAGATAGTCCAAGTGCCCGCTAGTTAACCTAGATAGTCCAAGTGCCCGCTAGTTAACCTAAGTAGTCCAAATGTCCGATAGGGATCCTACATAGTCCAAATGCCCGCTAGTTAACCTACAGAGTCCAAGTGCTGTTAGGTAACCTAGATAGCCCAAATGGCCGCTAGGGAACCCACATAGTCCAAGTGCCCGCTCGGGAACTTACATAGTCCAAGGGCACGCTAGGGAACTTACATAGTCCAAGGGTCCACTTGGGAACCTACATAGTCCAAGTGCACGTTAGTTAACCTAGATAGTCCAAGCGCCCGCTAGGTAACCTAGATAGTCCAACAGCTCGGTAGGTAACCTACATACTCCAAGTACCCGCTAGGTAACGTAAATAGTTCAAGTGCCAGCTAGGTAACCTAGATAGTCCAAGTGCCCGCTAGGTAACCTACAAAGTCTAAGTGCCCGCTAGGTAATCTATATAGTCCAAATGCCCGCTAGGGAGCCTACATAATCCAAATGCCCGCTAGGTAACCTAGATAGTCAAGGGCCCGCTAGGTAACCTACATAGTCCTAGTGCCCCCTAGTTAACCTACATTCTCCAAGTGCCCGATAGGGAACCTACATAGTCAAAGTCCCAGCTAGGTAACCTACATAGTCCAAATGTCACCTAGTTAACCCACATAGTCCAAGTGCCCGCTAGGGAACCTGCATCGTTCAAGTGCCCGCTAGTTAACCTAGATAGTCCAAGTTCCTGTTAGCTAACCTACATAGTCCAAGTGCCCATTCGTTAACCTAGATAGTCCAAGTTCCCGCTAGGTAACCTACATAGTCCAAGGGCCCGCTAGATAACCTACATAGTCCAAGTGCCCGTTCGTTAACCTAGATAGTCCAAGTGCCCGCTAGGTAACCTAGACGGTCCAAGTGCCTGCTAGGTAACCTACATAGTCCAAGTGCCCGTTCGTTAACCTAGATAGTCCAAGTGCCCGCTAGTTAACCTACATAGTCCAAGTGGCCGCTAGGTAACTTACATAGTCCAAATGCCCTCTAGTAACCTACATAGTCCAAGTGCAAGAAGGGAACCTACATAATCCAAGTGCCCGCTAGGGAACCTACATAGTCCAAATGCCCGTTAGGTAACCCAGATAGTCCAAGTTCCTGTTAGCTAACCTACATAGTCCAAGTGCCTGTTCGTTAACCTAGATAGTCCAAGTGCCTGCTAGGTAACCTACATAGTCCAAGTGCCCGCTAGGGAACCTGCATCGTCCAGGTGCCCGCTAGGGAACCTGCATAGTCCAAGTGCCCGCTAGTTAACCTAGATAGTCCAAGTTCCTGTTAGCTAACCTACATAGTCCAAGTGCCCGTTAGCTAACATAGATAGTCCAAGTGCCTGCTAGGTAACCTACATAGTCCAAGTGCCCGTTCGTTATCCTAGATAGTCCAAGTGCCCGCTAGGTACCCTAGACAGTCCAAGTGCCTGCTAGGTAACCTACATAGTCCCAGTGCCCGTTTGCTAATCTAGATCGACAAAGTGCCAGCTAATTAACCTTCATAGTCCAATGGCCGCTATTAACATAGATAGTCCAAGTGCCCGCTAGTTAACCTACATTGTCCAAGTCCCTGATCGGGAACCTACATAGTTCAAGTATCTGCTAGGTAACTTACATAGTCCAAATGCCCGCTAGTAACGTACATAGTCCAAGTGCCCGTTAGGTAACCTAGATAGTCGATAGGCCCGCTAGGGAACCCACATAGTCCAAGTGCCCGTTAGAGAACTTACATAGTCAAAGGGCCTGCTAGGGAACCTACATAGTCCAATTGCCCGCTAGGGAACCTTCATAGTCCGAGTGCCTGCTAGGGAACCTACATAGTCCAAGTGCCCTTTAGGGAACCTATATAGTCCAAGTGCCCGATAGGGAACCTAGATAGTCCAAGTACCCGCTAGGTAACCTAGATAGTCCAAGTGCCCGCTAGTAACCTACAAAGTCCAAGTGCGCGCTTGGTAATCTATATAGTCCAAATGCCCTCTAGGGCACCTACATAGTCCAAGTGCCCGCTAGTTAACCTACATTGTCCAAGTGCCCGATAGGGAACCTACATAATCCAAGTGCCCGCTAGGTAACCTACATAGTCCAAATGCCCGCTAGTAACCTACATAGTCCACGTGCAAGAAGGGAACCTACATAATCCAAGTGCCCACTAGGGAACCTACATAGTCCAAATGCCCGTTAGGTAACCTAGATAGACCAAATGCCCGCTAGGGTACCCACATAGTCCAAGTGCCCGCTACGGTACCTGCATCGTACAAGTGCCCGCTAGTTAACCTAGATAGTCCAAGTTCCTGTTAGCTAACCGACATAGTCCAATTGCCCGTTCGTTAACCTAGATAGTCCAAGTGCCCGCTAGGTAACCTACATAGTCCAAGGGCCCGCTAGGTAACCTACATAATCCAAGTGCCCGCTAGGTAACTTAGATAGTCCAAGTGCCCGTTAGCTTACCTAGAGAGTCCAAGTGCCCGCTAGGTTACCTACATAGTCCAAGTGCCCGTTCGTTAACCTAGATAGTTCAAGTACCCGCTAGGTAACCTAGATCGTCCAAGGGCCCATAGTTAGCCTACATATTCCAAGTGCCCGCTAGGTAACCTAGATAATCCAAGTGCCCGTTCGGTAACCTAGATAGTCCAAGTGCCCTTTAGGGAACCTAGATAGTCCAAGGGCAGCTAGTAAACCTACATAGTCCATGGGCCCGCTAGTTAACCTACATAGTGCAAGTGTCCGCTAGTTAACCTACATATTCCAAGTGCCCGCTAGTTAATCTGCATAATCTAAGTGCCCGTTAGCTAACCTAGATAGTCCAAGGGCCCGCTAGTTGACCTACATAGTCCAAGTGCGAGCTAGGTAACCTAGATAGTACATGTGCCCGCTAGGGAACCTGGATAGTCCAAGTGCCTGTTTGTTAACCTAGATAGTCCAAGTGCCCGCTAGGTAACCTACACTGTGTAAGTTCCCGCTGGGTTACCTACATAGTCCAAGTGCCCGTTCGTTAACCTAGATAGTCCATGGGCCCGCTAGTCAACCTACATAGTCCAAGTGCGAGCTAGGTAACCTAGAAAGTAAAAGTGCCCGCTAGTGAACCTAGATAGTCAAAGTGCCTGCTCGATAACCTAGATAGTCCAAGTGCCCGCTATGTAACCTAGACTGTCCAAGTGCCCGCTAGGTTACCTACATAGTCCAAGTGCCCGTTCGTTAACCTAGATAGTCCCAGTGCCCGCTAGGAAACCTACATAGTCCAAGGGCCCGCTAGGTAACCTAGATAGTCCAAGTGCCCGCTAGGTATCCTGGAGTCCAAGTGCTCGCTAGTTAACCTACATAGTCCAAGTGCCCGCTATGTAACCTAGTTGGTGAAAGTCCCCGTTAGGTAACCTAGATAGTCCAAGTGCCCGCTAGGTAACTTACATTGTCCAGGTTCCCGCTAGGTAACCTAGATAGTCCAAGTTTCCGTTACCTAACCTAGATAGTCCAAGTGCCCTCTAGGCAACCTACATAGTCCAAGAGCCCGATCGTTAACCTAGAAGTCCAAGTGCCCGCTAGGTAACCTAGACAGTCCAAGTGCCCGCTAGGTTACCTACATATTCCAAGGGCCCGGTAGTTAACCTAGATAGTCCAAGTGCCCACTAGGTTACCTACATAGTCCAAGTGCCCGCTATGAAACCTATATAGTCCAAGTGACCTTTAGGGAACCTAGATAGTACAAGGGCCCGCTAGTAAACCTACATAGTCCATGGGCCCGCTAGTTAACCTACATAGTGCAAGTGTCCGCTAGTTAACCTACATATTCCAAGTGCCCGCTAGTTAACCTACATAATCTAAGTGCCCGTTAGCAAACCTAGATAGTCCAAGGGCCCGCTAGTTGACCTACATAATCCAAGTGACAGCTAGGTAACCTAGATAGTACAAGTGCCCGCTAGGGAAAATAGATAGTCCAAGTGCCCACTATGTAACCTAGACTGTCCAAGTGTCCGCTAGGTTACCTACATAGTCCAAGTGCCCGTTCGTTAACCTAGATAGTCCCAGTGCCCGCTAGGAAACCTACATAGTCCAAGGGCCCGCTAGGTAACCTAGATAGTCCAAGTGCCCGCTAGGTATCCTGGAGTCCAAGTGCTCGCTAGTTAACCTACATAGTCCAAGTGCCCGCTATGTAACCTAGTTGGTGAAAGTCCCCGTTAGGTAACCTAGATAGTCCAAGTGCCCGCTAGGTAACTTACATTGTCCAGGTTCCCTCTAGGTAACCTAGATAGTCCAAGTTTCCGTTACCTAACCTACATAGTCCAAGTGCCCGCTATGTAACCTATATAGTCCAAGTGACCTTTAGGGAACCTAGATAGTAAAAGGGCCCGCTAGTAAACCTACATAGTCCATGGGCCCGCTAGTTAACCTACATAGTGCAAGTGTCCGCTAGTTAACCAACATATTCCAAGTGCCCGCTAGTTAACCTACATAATCTAAGTGCCCGTTAGCAAACTTAGATAGTCCAAGGGCCCGCTAGTTGACCTACATAATCCAAGTGACAGCTATGTAACCTAGATAGTACAAGTGCCCGTTCGTTAACCTAGATAATCCAAGTGCCCGCTAGGTAACCTAGACAGTCCAAGTGCCCGCTAGTTAACCTACATAGTCCAAGTGCCCGCTAGGGAACCTACATAGTCCATGGGCCAGCTAGTTAACCTACATCGTCCAAGGGCCCGCTAGTTAACCTAGATAGTCTAAGTGCCCGCTAGTTAACCTACATAGTCCATTTGCCCGCTAGGTAACCTAGGCAGTTCAAATGACCACTAGGTTACCTACATAGTCCAAGTGCCTGTTCGTTAACCTCATAGTCCAAGTGCCCGCTAGGTAACCTATATAGTCCAAATGCCCGCTAGGGACCCTTATAATCCAAGTGCCCGCTAGTTAACCTAGATAGACGAAGTGCCGGCTAGGGAACCTTCCTAGTCCAAGTGCCCAATAGGGAACCTACATAGTCCAAGTGCCCACTAGGTAACCTAGATAGTCCAAGTGCCCGCTAGTTAACCTACATAGTCCAAGTGCCTGCTAGGTAACCTAGATAGTCCAAGTGCCCACTAGTTAACCTACATAGTCCAAGGTCCCCCTAGGTAACCTACATAGTCCAAATGCCCGCTAGTTAACCTACATAGTCCAAGTGCCCGTTAGGTAACCTAGATAGCCCAAATGCCCGCTAGGGAACCCACATAGTCGCAGTGCCCGCTAGGGAACTTACATAGTCAAAGGGCCCGCTAGGGAACTTACATAGTCCAAGGGTCCGTTAGGGAACCTACATAGTCCAAGTGCCCATTAGTTAACCTAGATAGTCCAAGTGCCCGCTAGGTAACCAAGATATTCCAACAGCCTGGTAGGTAACCTACATACTCCAAGTACCCGCTAGGTAACATAGATAGTTCAAGTGCCAGCTAGGTAACCTAGATAGTCCAAGTGCCCGCTAGGTAACCTACAAAGTCTAAGTGCCGGCTAGGTAATCTATATAGTCCAAATGCCCGCTAGGGAGCCTACATAACCCAAATGCCCGCTAGGTAACCTAGATAGTCAAGAGCCCGCTAGGTAACCTACATAGTCCTAGTGCCCCCTAGTTAACCTACATTCTCCAAGTGCCCGATAGGGAACCTACATAGTCCAAGTCCCAGCTAGGTAACCTACATAGTCCAAATGTCCTCTAGATAACACACATAGTCCAAGTGCCCGCTAGGGAACTTACATAGTCCAAGGGCCCGCTAGGGAACCTACATAGTCCATGTGCCCGTTAGTTAACCTAGATATTTCAAGTGCCCGCTAGGTAACCTAGATAGTCCAACGGCCCGCTTGGTAACCTACATACTCCAAGAACCCGCTAGGCAATGTAGATAGTTCAAGTGCCAGCTAGGTAACCTAGATAGTCCAAGTGCCCGCTAGGTAACCTACAAAGTCTAAGTGCCCGCTAGGTTATCTATATAGTCCAAATGCCCGCTAGGGAGCCTACATAATCCAAATGCCCGCTAGGTAACCTAGATAGTCAAGGGCCCGCTAGGTAACCTACATAGTCCTAGTGCCCCCTAGTTAACCTACATTCTCCATGTGCCCGATAGGGAACCTACATAGTCCAAGTGCCAGCTAGGTAACCTACATAGTCCAAATGCCCTCTAGTTAACCCACATAGTCCAAGTGCCAGGTAGGGAACTTACAAAATCCAAGGGCCAGCTAGGTAACCTAGATAGTCCAAGTGCCCGCTAGGTAACCTACAAAATCTAAGTGCCCGCTAGGTTATCTATATAGTCCAAATGCCCGCTAGGGAACCTACATAGTCCAAGTGCCTGCTAGGTAACCTAGATAGTCCAAGTGCCCTCTAGTTAACCTACATAGTCCAAGGGTCCACTAGTTAACCTACATAATCCAAGGTCCGCTAGTTAACCTAGACAGTCCAAGTGCTCGCTAGTTAACCTACATAGAACAAGGGCCCGCTAGTTGACCTAGATAGTCCAAGTGCCCGCTAGTTAACCTAGATAGTCCAAGTGCCCGCTAGGTAACCTAAGTAGTCCAAATGTCCGATAGGGATCCTACATAGTCCAATTGACTGCTAGTTAACCTACACAGTCCAAGTGCCCGTTCGTTAAACTAGATAGTCCAAGTGCCCGCTAGGTAACCTAGACTGTCCAAGTGCCCGCTAGTTTACCTACATAGTCCAAGTGCCCGTTCATTAACCTAGATAGTCCAAGTGCCCGCTAGGTAACCTAGAGTCCAAGTGTTCGCTAGTTATCCTACATAGTCCAAGTGCCCGCTATGTAACCTAGATAGTCAAAGTGCCCGTTAGGTAACCTAGATAGTCCAAGTGCCCGCTAGTTAAATTACAATGTCCAAGTTCCCGCTGGGTAACCTAGATAGTCCAGGTGCCCGTTACCTAACCTAGATAGTCCAAGTGCCCGCTAGTTAACCTACATAGTCCAAGTGCCCGTTAGGTAACCTTGATAGCCGAAATGCCCACTAGGGAACCCACATAGTCCAAGTGCCCGCTAGGAAACCTACATAGTCCAAGGGCCCGCTAGGGAACTTACATATTCCAAGGGCCCGTTAGGGAACCTACATAGTCCAAGTGCCCGTTAGTTAGCCTAGATAGTCCAAGTGCCCGCTAGGTAACCTAGATAGTCAAACAGCCCGGTAGGTAACCTACATACTCCAAGTACCCGCTAGGTAACATAGATAGTTCAAGTGCCAGCTAGGTAACCTAGATAGTCCAAGTGCCCGCTAGGTAACCTACAAAGTCTAAGTGCCCGCTAGGTAATCTATATAGTCAAAATGCACGCTCGGGAGCCTACATAATTCAAATGCCCGCTAGGTAACCTAGATAGTCAAGGGCCCGCTAGGTAACCTACATAGTCCTAGTGCCCCCTAGTTAACCTACATTCTGCAAGTGCCCGATAGGGAACCTCCATAGTCCAAGTGCCCTCTGGTTAACCCACATAGTCCAAGGGCCCGCTAGGGAACTTACATAGTCCAAGTGCCCGCTGGGGAACCTACATAGTCCAAGTGCCCGTTAGTTAACCTAGATAGTCCAAGTACCCGCTAGGTAACCTAGATAGTCCAACAGCCCGCTAGGTAACCTACATACTCCAAGAACCCGCTAGGCAACGTAGATAGTTCAAGTGCCAGCTAGGTAACCTAGATAGTCCAAGTGCCCTCTAGGTAACCTACAAAATCTAAGTGCCCGCTAGGTTATCTATATAGTCCAAGTGCCCGCTAGGGAACCTACATAGTCCAAGTGCCCGCTAGGTAACGTAGATAGTCAAAGTGCCCTCTAGTTTCCTAGATCGTCCAAGTGCCCGCTAGTTAACCTACATAGTCCAAGGTCCGCTAGTTAACCTAGATAGTCCAAGTGCTCGCTAGTTAACCTACATAGTACGAGGGCCCGCTAGTTGACCTAGATAGTCCAAGTGCCCGCTAGTTAACCTAGATAGTCCAAGTGCCCGCTAGTTAACCTAAGTAGTCCAAATGTCCGATAGGGATCCTACATAGTCCAAATGCCCGCTAGTTAACCTACAGAGTCCAAGTGCTGTTAGGTAACCTAGATAGCCCAAATGGCCGCTAGGGAACCCACATAGTCCAAGTGCCCGCTCGGGAACTTACATAGTCCAAGGGCACGCTAGGGAACTTACATAGTCCAAGGGTCCACTTGGGAACCTACATAGTCCAAGTGCACGTTAGTTAACCTAGATAGTCCAAGCGCCCGCTAGGTAACCTAGATAGTCCAACAGCTCGGTAGGTAACCTACATACTCCAAGTACCCGCTAGGTAACGTAAATAGTTCAAGTGCCAGCTAGGTAACCTAGATAGTCCAAGCGCCCGCTAGGTAACCTACAAAGTCTAAGTGCCCGCTAGGTAATCTATATAGTCCAAATGCCCGCTAGGGAGCCTACATAATCCAAATGCCCGCTAGGTAACCTAGATAGTCAAGGGCCCGCTAGGTAACCTACATAGTCCTAGTGCCCCCTAGTTAACCTACATTCTCCAAGTGCCCGATAGGGAACCTACATAGTCAAAGTCCCAGCTAGGTAACCTACATAGTCCAAATGTCACCTAGTTAACCCACATAGTCCAAGTGCCCGCTAGGGAACTTACATAGTCCAAGGGCCCGCTAGGGAACCTACATAGTCCAAGTGCCCGTTAGTTAACCTAGATAGTTCAAGTGCCCGCTAGGTAACCTAGATAGTCCAACAGCCCGCTTGGTAACCTACATACTCCAAGAACCCGCTAGGCAATGTAGATAGTTCAAGTGGCCAGCTAGGTAACCTAGATATTCCAAGTGCCTGCTAGGTAACCTACAAAGTCTAAGTGCCCGCTAGGTTATCTACATAGTCCAAATGCCCGCTAGGGAACCCACATAGTCCAAGTGCCCGCTAGGTAACCTAGATAGTCCAAGGGCCCTCTAGTTAAACTAGATCGTCGAAGTGCCCGCTAGTTAACCTACATAGTCCAAGCGCCCGCTAGTTAACCTACATAGCCCAAGGTCCGCTAGTTAACCTAGATAGTCCAAGTGCTTGCTAGTTAACCTACATAGTACAAGGGACCGCTAGTTGACCTAGATAGTCCAAGTGCCCGCTAGTTAACCTAGATAGTCCAAGTGCCCGCTATGTACCCTAGTTGGTCAAAGTGCCCGTTAGGTAACCTAGATAGTCCATGTTCCCGCTAGTTAACTTACATTGTCCAAGTTCCCGCTAGGTAAACTAGATAGTCCAAGTGCCCGTTACCTAACCTAGATAGTCCAAGTGCCCGCTAGGCAACCTACATAGTCCAAGAGCCCGTTCGTTAACCTAGAAGTCCAAGTGCCCGCTAGGTAACCTAGACAGTCCAAGTGCCCGCTAGGTTACCTGCATATTCCAAGTGCCCGTTCGTTAACCTAGATAGTCCAATTGCCCACTAGGTAACCTACATAGTCCAAGTGCCCGCTAGGTAACCTAGATCGTCCAAGTGCCCGCTAGTTTACCTAGATTGTTCAATTGCCCGCTAGTTAACCTACATAGTCCAAGTGCCTGCTAGGTAACCTAGATAGTCCAAGTGCCCGTTCGGTAACCTAGATAGTCCAAGTGCCCTTTAGGGAACCTAGATAGTCCAAGTGCCTGCTAGGGAACCTACATAGACCAATTACCCGCTCTGGAACATACATACTCCAAGTGCCCGTTAGTTAACGAAGATAATCCAAGTGCCCGCTAGTTAACCTAGATAGTCCAAGTGCCCGCTAGTTAACCTATTTAGTCCAAATGCCCGCTAGTAAACGTAGATAGTCCAAGGACCCGCTAGTTAACCTAGATAGTCTAGGTGCCCGCTAGTTAACCTGCATAGTCCAAGAGCCTGCTAGGTAAACTACATAGTCCAAGTGCCCGTTCGTTAACTTACATAGTCCAAGTGCCCGCTAGGGAACGTACATAGTCAAAGTGCTCATTCAGTAACCTAGACAGTCCAATTGCCCGCTAGTTAACCTAGACAGTCCAAGTACCCGATAGGGAACCTACATAGTCCAAGTGACCGCTAGGTAGCCTACATAGTGCAATTGTCCGCTAGTTAACCTACATAGTCAAAGTACCCACTACTTAACCTAGATAGTCCAAGTGTCCGCTAGGTAACCTACATAGTGTAATTGTCCGCTAGTTAACCTACATTGTCCAATTGCCCGCTAGTTAACCTACATAGTCCAAGTGCCCGCTAGGTAACCTAGATAGTCCAAGTGCCCGTTCGGTAACCTAGATAGTCCAAGTGCCCTTTAGGGAACCTAGATAGTCCAAGTGCCCGCTAGGGAACCTACATAGACCAATTGCCCGCTCTGGAACATACATAGTCCAAGTGCCCGTTAGTTAACAAAGATAATCCAAGTGCCCGCTAGTTAACCTAGATAGTCCAAGTGCCCGCTAGGTAACCTATATAATCCAAATGCCCGCTAGTAAACCTAGATAGTCCAAGGGCCCGCTAGTTAACCTAGATAGGCTAGGTGCCCGCTAGTTAACCTGCATAGTCCAAGTGCCTGCTAGGTAAACTACATAGTCCAAGTGCCCGTTCGTTAACCTACATAGTCCAAGTGCCCAATAGGTAACGTAGATAGCCCAAGTGCCCGCTAGGGAACGTACATAGTCAAAGTGCTCATTCAGTAACCTAGACAGTCCAATGGCCCGCTAGTTAACTTAGACAGTCCAAGTACCCGATAGGGAACCTACATAGTCCAAGTGCTCGCTAGGCAACCTACATAGTCCAAGTGCCCGTTAGTTAACCTAGATAGTCAAAGTGCCTGCTAGGTAACCTAAATAGTCCAAGTGCCCGCTAGGGAACCTAGATAGTCCAATTGCCCGTTAGCTAACCTAGATAGTCGAAGTGTCCGCTAGTTAACCTACATAGTCCAAGTGCACGTTCGTTAACCTAGATAGTCCAAGTGCCCGCTGGTAACCTACATAGTCCAAGGGCCCGCTAGGTAACCTTGATAGTCCAAGTGCCTTCTAGTTAACCTAAGTAGTCCAAGTGCCCGCTAGGTACCCTACATAATCCAAGTGCCCACTGGTAACTTAAATAATCCAAATGCCCGCTAGGGAAACTACATAGTCCAAGTGCCCGCTAGGTAACCTACATAGTCCAAGTGCCCACTAGGTAACCTAAATAATCCAAATGCCCGCTAGGGAAACTACATAGTCCAAGTGCCCACTAGGTAACCTAGACAGTCCAAGTGCTCGCTAGGTTACCTACATAGTCCAAGTGCCCGCTGGTAACCTACATAGTCCAAGGGCCCGCTGGTAACCTACATAGTCCAAGTGCCTGCTAGGTAACCTAGATAGTCCAAGTGCCTGATAGCTAACCTAAATAGTCCAAGTGCCCGGTAGGTAACCTACATAGTCCTAGTGCCCCCTAGTTAACCTACATTCTCCAAGTGCCCGATAGGGAACCTACATAGTCCAAGTGCCCGCTAGGTAACCTACATAGTCCAAAAGCCCTCTAGTTAACCCACATAGTCCAAGTGCCCGCTAGGGAACTTACATACTCCAAGTGCCCGCTAGGGAACCTACATAGTCCAAGTGCCCGTTAGTTAACCTAGATAGTCCAAGTGCCCGCTAGGTAACCTAGAGGGTCCAACAGCCCGCTACGTAACCTACATACTCCAAGAACCGGCTAGGCAACGTAGATAGTTCAAATGCCAGCTAGGGAACCTACATAGTCTAAGTGCCCTCTAGTTACCCTAGATCGTCCACGTGCCCCTTGTTAACCTACATAGTCCAAGGGCCCGCTAGTTAACCTACACAGTTCAAGGTCCGCTAGTTAACCTAGATAGTCCAAGTGCTCGCTAGTTAAACTACACATTAAAAAGGCCCGCTTGTTGACCTAGATAGTCCAAGTGCCCGATAATTAACCTAGATAGTCCAAGTGCCCGTTCGTTAAACTAGATAGTCAAGTGCCCGCTAGGTAACCTAGACTGTCCAAGTGCGCGCTAGGGTACCTACATAGTCCAAGTGCCCGTTCGTTAACCTAGATAGTCCAAGTGCCCGCTAGTTAACCTACATAGTCCAAGTGCCCGTTAGGTAACCTAGATAGCCCAAATGCCCGCTAGGGAACCCACATAGTCCAAGTGCCCGCTAGGAAACCTACATAGTCCAAGGGCCGTCTAGGGAACTTACATAGTCCAAGGGCCCATTAGGGAACCTATAGTCCAAGTGCCCGTCAGTTAACCTAGATAGTCCAAGTGCCCGCTAGGTAACCTAGATAGTCCAACAGCCCGGTAGGTAACCTACATACTCCAAGTACCCGCTAGGTAACATAGATAGTTCAAGTGCCAGCTAGGTAACCTAGATAGTCCAAGTGCCCGCTAGGTAACCTACAAAGTCTAAGTGCTCGCTAGGTAATCTATATAGTCAAAATGCATGCTCAGGAGCCTACATAATTCAAATGCCCGCTAGGTAACCTAGGTAATCAAGGGCCCGCTAGGTAACCTACATAGTCCTAGTGCCCCCTAGTTAACCTACATTCTGCAATTGCCCGATAGGGAACCTACATTGTCCAAGTGCCCTGTGGTTAGCCCACATAGTCCAAGGGCCCGCTAGGGAACTTACATAGTCCAAGTGCCCGCTATGGAACCTACATAGTCCAAGTGCCCGTTAGTTAACCTAGATAGTCCAAGTACCCGCTAGGTAACCTAGATAGTCCAACAGCCCGCTAGGTAACCTATATACTCCAAGAACCCGCTAGGCAACGTAGATAGTTCAAGTGTCAGCTAGGTAACCTAGATAGTCCAAGTGCCCGCTAGGGAACCTACATAGTCCAAGTGCCCGCTAGGTAACCTACATAGTCCAAGTGCCGTGAGGTAACCTAGATAGCCCAAATGGCCGCTAGGGAACCCACATAGTCCAAGTGCCCGCTAGGAAACTTACATAGTCCAAGGGCACGCTAGGGAACTTACATAGTCCAAGGGTCCACTTGGGAACCTACATAGTCCAAGTGCACGTTAGCTAACCTAGATAGTCCAAGCGCCCGCTAGGTAACCTAGATAGTCCAACAGCCCGGTAGGTAACCTACATACTCCAAGTACCCTCTAGGTAACGTAAATAGTTCAAGTGCCAGCTAGGTAACCTAGATAGTCCAAGCGCCCGCTAGGTAACCTACAAAGTCTAAGTGCCCGCTAGGTAATCTATATAGTACAAATGCCCGCTAGGGAGCCTACATAATCCAAATGCCCGCTAGGTAACCTAGATAGTCAAGGGCCCGCTAGGTAACCTACATAGTCCTAGTGCCCCCTAGTTAACCTACATTCTCCAAGTGCCCGATAGGGAACCTACATAGTCCAAGTCCCAGCTAGGTAACCTACATAGTCCAAATGTCCTCTAGTTAACCCACATAGTCCAAGTGCCCGCTAGGGAACTTACATAGTCCAAGGGCCCGCTAGGGAACCTACATAGTCCAAGTGCCCGTTAGTTAACCTAGATAGTTCAAGTGCCCGCTAGGTAACCTAGATAGTCCAACAGCCCGCTTGGTAACCTACATACTCCAACAACCCGCTAGGCAATGTAGATAGTTCAAGTGCCAGCTAGGTAACCTAGATAGTCCAAGTGCCCGCTAGGTAACCTACAAAGTCTAAGTGCCCGCTAGGTTATCTACATAGTAAAAATGCCCGCTAGGGAACCCACATAGTCCAAGTGCCCGCTAGGTAACCTACATAGTCCAAATGCCCGCTAGTTAACCTTCAAAGTCCAAGTGCCGTTAGGTAACCTAGATAGCCCAAATGGCCGCTAGGGAACCCACATAGTCCAAGTGCCCTCTAGTTAACCCACATAGTCCAAGGGCACGCTAGGGAACTTACATAGTCCAAGGGTCTACTTGGGAACCTACATAGTCCAAGTACACGTTAGTTAACCCAGATAGTCCAAGCGCCCGCTAGGTAACCTAGATAGTCCAACAGCCCGGTAGGTAACCTATATACTCCAAGTACCCGCTAGGTAACGTAGATAGTTCAAGTGCCAGCTAGGTAACCTAGATAGTCCAATTGCCCGCTAGGTAACCTAGAAAGTCTAAGTGCCCGCTAGGTAATCTATATAGTCCAAATGCCCGCTAGGGAACCTACATAATCCAAATGCCCGCTAGGTAACCTAGATAGTCAAGGGCCCGCTAGGTAACCTACATAGTCCTAGTGCCCCCTAGTTAACCTACATTCTCCAAGTGCCCGATAGGGAACCTACATAGTCCAAGTCCCAGCTAGGTAACCTACATAGTCCAAATGTCCTCTAGTTAACCCACATAGTCCAAGTGCCCGCTAGAGAACTTACATAGTCCAAGGGCCCGCTAGGGAACCTACATAGTCCAAGTGCCCGTTAGTTAACTTTGATAGTTCAAGTGCCCTCTAGGTAACCTAGATAGTCCAACAGCCCGCTTGGTAACCGACATACTCCAAGAACCTGCTAGGCAAAGTAGATAGTTCAAGTGCCAGCTAGGTAACCTAGATAGTCAAAGTGCCCGCTAGGTAACCTACAAAGTCTAAGTGCCCGCTAGGTTATCTATATAGTCCAAATGCCCGCTAGGGAACCCACATAGTCCAAGTGCCCGCTAGGTAACCTAGATAGTCCAAGTGCCCTCTAGTTAAAATAGATCGTCGAATTGCCCGCTAGTTAACCTACATAGTCCAAGCGCCCGCTAGTTAACCTACATAGCCCAAGGTCCGCTAGTTAACCTAGATAGTCCAAGTGCTCGCTAGTTAACCTACATAGTACAAGGGCCCGCTAGTTGACCTAGATAGTCCACGTGCCCGCTAGTTAACCTAGATAGTCCAAGTGCCCGCTAGGTAACCTAAGTAGTCCAAATGTCCGATAGGGATCCTACATAGTACAAGTCCCCGCTAGTTAACCTAGATAGTCCAAGTGCCCGCTAGGTAACCTAAGTAGTCCAAATGTCCGATAGGGATCCTACATAGTCCAAGTGCCCACAAGGTAACCTACATAGTCCTAGTGCCCGTTCATTAACCTAGATAGTCCAAGTGCCCGCTAGGTAACCTAGACTCTCCAAGTGCCCGCTAGGTTACCTACATAGTCCAAGTGCCCGTTCATTAACCTAGATAGTCCATGTGCCCGCTAGGAAACCTACATAGTCCAAGGGCCCGCTAGGTAACCTTGATAGTCCAAGTGCCTTCTAGTTAACCTACGTAGTCCAAGTGCCCGCTAGGTACCCTACATAGTCCAAGTGCCCACTAGGTAACCTAAATAATCCAAATGCCCGCTAGGGAAACTACATAGTCCAAGTGCCCACTAGGTAACCTAGACAGTCCAAGTGCTCGCTAGGTTACCTACATAGTCCAAGTGCCCGCTGGTAACCTACATAGTCTAAGGGCCCGCTGGTAACCTACATAGTCCAAGTGCCTGCTAGGTAACCTAGATAGTCCAAGTGCCCGTTCGTTAACCTACATAGTCCAAGTGCCCGCTAGGTAACCTAGATAGTCCAAGTGCCCGTTCGGTAACCTAGATAGTCCAAGTGCCCTTTAGGGAACCTAGATATTCCAAGTGCCCGCTCTGGAACCTACATAGACCAATTATTCGCTCTGGAACATACATAGTACAAGTGCCCGTTAGTTAACGAAGATCATCCAAGTGCCCGCTACTTAACCTAGATAGTCCAAATGCCCGCTAGTAAACCTAGATAGTCCAAGGGCCCGCTAGTTAACCTAGATAGGGTAGGTGCCCGCTAGTTAACCTGCATAGTCCAAGTGCCTGCTAGGTAAACTACATAGTCCAAGTGCCCGTTCGTTAACCTACATAGTCCAAGTGCCCGCTAGGTAACGTAGATAGCCCAAGTGCCCGCTAGGGAACGTACATAGTCAAAGTGCTCATTCAGTAACCTAGACAGTCCAATTGCCCGCTAGTTAACCTAGACAGTCCAAGTACCCGATAGGGAACCTACATAGTCCAAGTGCCCGCTAGGTAACTTACATAGTGCAATTGTCCGCTAGTTAACCTACATAGTCAAAGTACCCACTACTTAACCTAGATAGACCAAGTGCCCGCTAGGTAACCTACATAGTGCAAGTGTCCGCTAGTTAACCTACATTGTCCAATTGCCCGCTAGTTAACCTACATAGTCCAAGTGCCCGCTAGGTAACCTAGATAGTCCAAGTGCCCGCTAGGGTACCTACATAGACCAATTACCCGCTCTGGAACATACATAGTCCAAGTGCCCATTAGTTAACAAAGATAATCCAAGTGCCCGCTAGTTAACGTAAATAGTCCAAGTGCCCGCTAGGTAAACTATATAGTCCAAATGCCCGCTAGTAAACCTAGATAGTCCAAGGGCCCGCTAGTTAACCTAGATAGGCTAGGTGCCCGCTAGTTAACCTGCATAGTCCAAGTGCCTGCTAGGTAAACTACATAGTCCAAGTGCCCGTTCGTTAACCTACATAGTCCAAGTGCCCGATAGGTAACGTAGATAGCCCAAGTGCCCGCTAGGGAACGTACATAGTCAAAGTGCTCATTCAGTAACCTAGACAGTCCAATTGCCCGCTAGTTAACCTAGACAGTCCAAGTACCCGATAGGGAACCTACATAGTCCAAGTGCTCGCTAGGCAACCTAAATAGTCCAAGTGTCCGCTAGTTAACCTACATAGTCCAAGTGCCCGTTCGTTAACCTAGATAGTCCAAGTGCCCGCTAGGTAACCTAGACAGTCCAAGTGCTCGCTAGGTTACCCACATAGTCCAAGTGCACGTTCGTTAACCTAGATAGTCCAAGTGCCCGCTGGTAACCTACATAGTCCAAGGGCCCGCTAGGTAACCTTGATAGTCCAAGTGCCTTCTAGTTAACCCACGTAGTCCAAGTGCCCGCTAGGTACCCTACATAGTCCAAGTGCCCACTGGTAACCTAAATAATCCAAATGCCCGCTAGGGAAACTACATAGTCCAAGTGCCCGCTAGGTAACCTACATAGTCCAAGTGCCCACTAGGTAACCTAAATAATCCAAATGCCCGCTAGGGAAACTACATAGTCCAAGTGCCCACTAAGTAACCTAGACAGTCCAAGTGCTCGCTTGGTTACCTACATAGTCCAAGTGCCCGCTGGTAACCTACATAGTCCAAGGGCCCGCTGGTAACCTAGATAGTCCAAGTACCTGCTAGGTAACCTAGATAATCCAAGTGCCTGATAGCTAACCTACATAGTCCAAATGCCCGGAAGGTAACCTACATAGTCCTAGTGCCCCCTAATTAACCTACATACTCCAAGTGCCCGATAGGGAACCTACATAGTCCAAGTGCCCGCTAAGTAACCTACATAGTCCAAATGCCCTCTAGTTAACCCACATAGTCCATGTGCCCCCTAGGGAACTTACATAGTCCAAGTGCCCGCTAGGGAACCTACATAGTCCAAGTGCCCGTTAGTTAACCTAGATAGTCCAAGTGCCCGCTAGGTAACCTAGAGGGTCCAACAGCCCGCTAGGTAACCTACATACTCCAAGAACCTGCTAGGCAACGTAGGTAGTTCAAGTGCCAGCTAGGTAACCTAGATAGTCCAAGTGCCCGCTAGGTAACCTACAAAGTCTAAGTGCCCGCTAGGTTATCTATATAGTCCAAATGCCAGCTAGGGAACCTACATAGTCCAAGTGCCCGCTAGGTAACCTATATAGTCCAAGTGCCCTCTAGTTAACCTAGATCGTCCACGTGCCCGCTTGTTAACCTACATAGTCCAAGGGCCCGCTAGTTAAGCTACACAGTCCAAGGTCCGCTAGTTAACCTAGATAGTCCAAGAGCTCGCTAGTTAACCTACATAGTACAAGGGGCCGCCTGTTGACATAGATAGTCCAAGTGCCCGCTTGTTAACCTAGATAGTCCAAGTGCCCGTTCGTTAAACTAGATAGTCAAATGCCCGCTAGGCAACCTAGACTGTCCAAGTGCCCGCTAGGTTACCTACATAGTCCAAGTGCCCGTTCGTTAACCTAGATAGTCCAAGTGCCCGCTAGGAAACCTACATAGTCCAAGGGCCCGCTAGGTAACCTAGATAGCCCAAGTGCCCGCTAGGTAACCTAGAGTCCAAGTGTTCGCTAGTTATCCTACATAGTCCAAGTGCCTGCTATGTAACCTAGATAGTCAAAGTGCCCATTAGGTAACCAAGATAGTCCAAGTGCCCTCTAGGTAACCTAGATAGTCCAACAGCCCGGTAGGTAACCTACATACTCCATGTACCCGCTAGGTAACATAGATAATTCAAGTGCCAGCTAGGTAACCTAGATAGTCCAAATGCCCGCTAGGTAACCTACAAAGTCTAAGTGCCCGCTAGTTAATCTATATAGTCCAAATGCACGCTAGGGAGCCTACATAATTCAAATGCCCGCTAGGTTACCTAGATAGTCAAGGGCCCGCTATGTAACCTACATAGTCCTAGTGCCCCCTAGTTAACCTACATTCTGCAATTGCCCGATAGGGAACCTACATTGTCCAAATGCCCTCCGGTTAACCCACATAGTCCAAGGGCCCGCTAGGGAACTTACATAGTCCAAGTGCCCGCTAGGGAACCTACATAGTCCAAGTGCCCGTTAGTTAACCTAGATAGTCCAAGTGCCCGCTAGGTAACCTAGATAGTCCAACAGCCCGCTAGGTAACCTATATACTGCAAGAACCCGCTTGCAACGTAGATAGTTCAAGTGCCAGCTAGGTAACCTACAAAGTCTAAGTGCCCGCTAGTTTATCTATATAGTCCAAATGCCCGCTAGGGAACCTACATAGTCCAAGTGTCCGCTAGGTAACCAAGATAGTCCAAGTGCCCTCTAGTTGCCTAGATCGTGCAAGTGCCCGCTTGTTAACCTACATACTTCAAGGGCCCGCTAGTTAACCTACATTGTCCAAGGTCCGCTAGTTAACCTAGATAATCCAAGTGCTCGCTAGTTAACCTACATAGTACAAGAGCCCACTAGTTGACCTAGATACTCCTAGTGCCCGCTAGTTAACCTAGATAGTCCAAGTGCCCGCTAGGTAACCTAAGTAGTCCAAATGTCCGATAGGGATCCTACATAGTCCAAGTGCCCGCTAGTTAACCTACATAATCCAAGTGCCCGTTCGTTAACCTAGATAGTCCAACTGCCCGCTAGGAAACCTAGACTGTCCAAGTGCCCGCTATGTTACCTACATAGTCCAAGTGCCCGTTCGTTAACCTAGATAGTCCAAGTGCCCGCTAGTTAACCTATATACCAAGTGCCCGCTATGTAACCTAGATAGTCCAAGGGCACGCTAGTTAAACTACATAGTCCAAGTGCCCGCTAGGCAACCTAGATAGTCCAAGTGCCCGCTAAGGAACCTACATAGTCCAAGTGCACGCTAGTTAACCTAGATAGTCCTAGTGCCTGCTAGGTAACCTACATATTCCAAGTGCCCGCTAGTTAACATAGGTAGTCCAAGTGCCCGCTAGGGAACGTACATAGTCCAAGTGCCCGCTAGGTAACCTAGATAGTGCAAGTGCCCGCTAGTTAACCTAGATAGTTCAAGTACCCGATAGGTAACCTAGATCGTCCAAGGGCCCCCTAGTTAGCCTACATAGTCCAAGTGCCCGCTAGGTAACCTAGATAGTCCAAGTGCCCGTTCGGTAACCTAGATAGTCCAAGTGACCTTTAGGGAACCTAGATAGTCCAAGGGCCCGCTAGTAAACCTACATAGTCCATGGGCCCGCTAGTTAACCTACATAGTGCAAGTGTCTGCTAGTTAACCTTCATATTCCAAGTGCCCGCTAGTTAACCTACATAATCTAAGTGCCCGTTAGCTAACCTAGATAGTCCAAGGGCCCGCTAGTTCACCTACATACTCCAAGTGCCAGCTAGGTAACCTAGATAGTACAAGTGCCCGCTAGGGAACCTAGATAGTCCAAGTGCCCGCTAGGAAACCTACATAGTCCAAGTGCCCGCTCGGTAACCTAAATAGTCCAAATGCCCGCTAGGGAAACTACATAGTCCAAGTGCCCGCTAGTTAACCTAGATAGTCCAAATGCCTGATAGTAAACCTACATAATCCATGAGTCCGCTAGTTATCCTACATAGTGCAAGGGCCCGCTAGTTAACCTAGATCGTGCAAGTGTCCGCTAGTTAACCTTCATAGTCCACGTGCCCGCTAGTTAACCTATATACCAAGTGCCCGCTACGTAACCTAGATAGTCCAAGGGCACGCTAGTTACCCTACATAGTCCAAGTGCCCACTAGTTAACCTACATAGTGCAAGGTCCCCCTAGGTAACGTAGATAGTCCTAAGGCCCGCTAGGTAACCTACAAGGTCCTAGTGCCCCCTAGTTAACCTACATTCTCCAAGTGCCCGATAGGGAAAATACATAGTCCAAGTGCCTGCTAGGTAACCTACATAGTCCAAATGCCCGCTAGTTAACCTACATAGTCCAAGTTCCCTTTAGGCAACCTAGATAGCCCAAATGCCCGCTAGGGAACCCACATAGTCGCAGTGCCCGCTAGGGAACTTACATAGTCCAAGGGCCCGCTAGGGAACTTACATAGTCCAAGGGCCCGTTAGGGAACCTACATAGTCCAAGTGCCCGTTAGTTAATCTAGATAGTCCAAGTGCCCGCTAGGTAACCTAGATAGTCCATGTGCCCGCTAGGTAACCTACATAGTCTAAGTGCCCGCTAGGTAATTTATATAGTCCAAATGCCCGCTATGGAGCCTACATAATCAAAATGCCCGCTAGGTAACCTAGATAGTCAAGGGCCCACAAGGTAACCTACATAGTCCTAGTGCCCCCTAGTTAACCTACATCCTCCAAGTGCCCGATAGGGAACCTACAGAGTCCACGTGCCAGCTAGGTAATCTACATAGTCCAAATGCCCTCTAGTTAACCCACATAGTCCAAGTGCCCGCTAGGGAACTTACAAAATCCAAGGGCCCGCTAGGGAACCTACATAGTCCAAGTGCCCGTTAGTTAACCTAGATAGTCCAAGTGCCCGCTAGGTAACCTAGATAGTCCAACAGCCCGCTAGGTAACCTACATACTCCAAGAACCCGCTAGGCAACGTAGATAGTTCAAGTGCCAGCTAGGTAACCTAGATATTCCAAGTGCCCGCTAGGTAACCTACACAGTCTAAGTTCCCGCTAGGTTATCTATATAGTCCAAATGCCCGCTAGGGAACCTACATAGTCCAAGTGCCCGCTAGTTAACCTAGATAGTCCAAGTGCCCGCTAGGTAACCTAAGTTGTCCAAATGTCCGATAGGGATCCTACATAGTCCAAGTGCCAGCTAGTTAACCTACATAGTCCAAGTGCCCGTTCGTTAACCTAGATAGTCCAAGTGCCCGCTAGGTATCCTAGACTGTCCAAGTGCCCGCTAGGTTACCTACATAGTCCAAGTGCCCGTTCGTTAACCTAGATAGTCAAGTGCCCGCTAGGAAACCTACATAGCCCAAGGGCCCGCTAGGTAACCTAGATAGCCCAAATGCCACTAGGTAACCTAGAGTCCAAGTGTTCGCTAGTTATCCTACATAGTCCAATTGCCCGCTATGTAACCTACATAGTCAAAGTACCCGTTAGGTAACCTAGATAGTCCAAGTGCCCGCTAGGTAACCTACATAGTCCAAGTGCCCGCTATGTAACCTATATACTCCAAGTGCCCGCTATGTAACCTAGATATTCCAAGGACCCGCTAGTTAACTTACATATTCCAATGGCTCACTTGTTAACTTTGATAGTCCAGCTGCCGCTAGTTAACCTAGATCGTCCAAGTGCCCGCTAGTTAACCTAGATTGTTCAAGTGCCTGCTAGTTAACTTACATAGTCCAAGTGCCTGCTAGGTAACCTACATAGTCCAAGTGCCCACAAGTTAACCTACATAGTCCAAGGTCCCCCTAGGTAACCTAGATAGTCCTAAGGCCCGCTAGGTAACCTACATGGTCCTAGTGCCCCCTAGTTAACCTACATTCTCCACGTGCCCGATAGGGAACCTACATAGTCGGTATGCCTGCTAGGTAACCTACATAGTCCAAAATGCCCGCTAGTTAACCTACATAGTCCAAGAGCCCGTTAGGTAACCTAGATAGCCCAAATCCCCGCTAGGGAACTCACATAGTCCAAGTGCCCGCTAGGGAACTTACATAGTCCAAGGGCCCGCTAGGGAACTTACGTTGTCCAAGGGCCCGTTAGGGAACCTACATAGTCCAAGTGCGCGTTAGTTAACCTAGATAGTCCAAGTGCCCGCTAGGTAACCTAGATAGTCCAACAGCCCGGTAGGTAACCTACATACTCCAAGTTCCCGCTAGGTAACATAGATAGCTCAAGTGCCAGCTAGGTAACCTAGATTGTCCAAGTGCCCGCTAGGTAACCTACAAAGTCTAAGTGCACGCTAGGTAATCTATATAGTCCAAATGCCCGCTAGGGAGTCTACATAATCCAAATGCCCACTAGGTAACCTAGATAGTCAAGGGCCCGATAGGTAACCTACATAGTCCTAGTGCCCCCTAGTTAACCTACATTCTCCAACTGCCCGATAGGGAAGCTACATAGTCCAAGTGCCAGCTAGGTAACCTACATAGTCCAAATGCCCTCTAGTTAACCCACATAGTCCAAGTGCCCGCTAGGGAACTTACAAAATCCAAGGGCCCGCTAGGGAACCTACATAGTCCAAGTGCCCGTTAGTTAACCTAGATAGTCCAAGTGCCCGCTAGGTAACCTAGATAGTCCAACAGCCCGCTAGGTAACCTACATACTCCAAGAACCCGCTAGGCAACGTAGATAGTTCAAGTGCCAGCTAGGTAAACTAGATAGTCCAAGTGCCCGCTAGGTTACCTACAAAGTCTAAGTGCCCACTAGGTTATCTATATAGTCCAAATGCCCGCTAGGGAAGCTACATAGTCTAAGTGCCCGCTAGGTAACCTAGATAGTCCAAGTGCCCGCTAGGTAACCTAACTAGTCCAAAAGTCCGATAGGGATCCTACATAGTCCAAGTGCCCGCTAGTTAACCTACATAGTCCAAGTGCCCGTTCGTTTAACTAGATAGTCCAAGTGCCCGCTAGGTAACCTAGACTGTCCAAGTGCCCACTAGGTTACCTACATAGTCCAAGTGCCCGTTCGTTAACCTAGATAGTCAAAGTGCCCGCTAGGAAACCTACATAGTCCAAGGGCCCGCTAGGTAACCTAGATAGCCCAAGTGCCTGCTAGGTAACCTAGAGTAAAAGTGTTCGCTAGTTATCCTACATAGTTCAAGTGCCCGCTATGTAACCTAGATAGTCAAAGTGCCCGCTAGGTAACCTAGATAGTCCAACAGCCCGGTAGGTAACCTACATACTCCAAATACCAGCTAGGTAACATAGATAGTTCAAGTGCCAGCTAGGTAACCTAGATAGTCCAAGTGCCCGCTAGGTAACCTACAAAGTCTAAGTGCCCGCTAGGTAATCTATATAGTCCAAATGCACGCTAGGGAACCTACATAATTCAAATGCCCGCTAGGTAACCTAGATAGTCAAGGGCCCGCTAAGTAACCTACATAGTCCTAGTGCCCCCTAGTTAACCTACATTCTCCAAGTGCCCGATAAGGAACCTACATAGTCCAAGTGCCCTCTGATTAACCCACATAGTCCAAGGGCCCGCTAGGGAACTTACATAATCCAAATGCCCGCTAGGGAACCTACATAGTCCAAGTGCCCGTTAGTTAACCTAGATAGTCCAAGTGCCCGCTAGGTAACCTAGATAGTCCAACAGCCCGCTAGGTAACCTACATACTCCAAGAACCCGCTAGGCAACGTAGATTGTTCAAGTGCCAGCTAGGTAACCTACAAAGTCTAAGTGCCCGCTAGGTTATCTATATAGTCCAAATGCTCACTAGGGAACATACATAGTCCAAGTGCCCGTTCGTTAACCTAGATAGTCCAAGTGCCCTCTAGTTTCCTAGATCGTCCAAGTGCCCGCTAGTTAACCTACATAGTCCAAGGGCCCGCTAGTTAACCTACATAGTCCAAGGTCCGCTAGTTAACCTAGATAGTCTAAGGGCTCGCTAGTTAACCTACATAGTACAAGGGCCCGCTAGTTGACTTAGATAGTCCAAGTGCCCGTTCGTTAACCTAGATAGTCCAAGTGCCAGCTAGGAATCCTACATAGTCCAAGTGCCCGCTAGTTAACCTAGATAGTCCAAGTGCCCGTTACCTAACCTAGATAGTCCAAGTATCCGCTAGGCAACCTACATAGTCCAAGAGCCCGTTCGTTAACCTAGAAGTCCAAGTGCCCGCTAGGTAACCTAGACAGTCCAAGTGCCCGCTAGGTTACCTGCATATTCCAAGTGCCCGTTCGTTAACCTAGATAGTCCAAGTGCCCACTAGGTTACCTACATAGTCCAAGTGCCCGCTATGTAACCTATATAGTACAAGTGCCCGCTAGGTAACCTAGATAGTCCAAGGAATCGCTAGTTAACCTACATAGTCCAAGGGCTCACTTGTTAACTTTGATAGTCCAGCTGCCTGCTAGTTAACCTAGATCGTCCAAGTGCCCGCTAGTTAACCTAGATTGTCCAAGTGCCTGCTAGTTAACCTACATAGTCCAAGGGCCCACTAGTTAACCTAGACAGTCCAAGTGTCCTCTAGTTAACCTACATAGTCCAAGTGCCTGCTAGTTAACCTATATACCAAGTGCCCACTACGTAACCTAGATATTCCAAGGGCACGCTAGTTAACCTACATAGTCCAAGTGCCCGCTAGGCAACCTAGATAGTCCAAGTGCCCGCTAAGGAACCTACATAGTCCAAGTGCCCGCTAGGAAACCTACATAGTCCAAGGGCCCGCTAGGTAACCTAGATAGCCCAAGTGCCTGCTAGGTAACCTAGAGTAAAAGTGTTCGCTAGTTATCCTACATAGTCCAAGTGCCCGCTATGTAACCTAGATAGTCAAAGTGCCCACTAGGTAACCTAGATAGTCCAACAGCCCGGTAGGTAACCTACATACTCCAAATACCCGCTAGGTAACATAGATAGTTCAAGTGCCAGCTAGGTAACCTAGATAGTCCAAGTGCCCGCTAGGTAACCTACAAAGTCTAAGTGCCCGCTAGGTAATCTATATAGTCCAAATGCACGCTAGGGAGCCTACATAATTCAAATGCCCGCTAGGTAACCTAGATAGTCAAGGGCCCGCTAAGTAACCTACATAGTCCTAGTGCCCCCTAGTTAACCTACATTCTCCAAGTGCCCGATAAGGAACCTACATAGTCCAAGTGCCCTCTGATTAACCCACATAGTCCAAGTGCCCGCTAGGGAACCTACATAGTCCAAGTGCCCGTTAGTTAACCTAGATAGTCCAAGTGCCCGCTAGGTAACCTAGATGGTCCAACAGCCCGCTAGGTAACCTACATACTCCAAGAACACGCTAGGCAACGGAGATATTTCAAGTGCCAGCTAGGTAACCTACAAAGTCTAAGTGCCCGCTAGGTTATCTATATAGTCCAAATGCTCACTAGGGAACATACATAGTCCAAGTGCCCGTTCGTTAACCTAGATAGTCCAAGTGCCCTCTAGTTTCCTAGATCGTCCAAGTGCCCGCTAGTTAACCTACATCGTCCAAGGGCCCGCTAGTTAACCTACATAGTCCAAGGTCCGCTAGTTAACCTAGATAGTCTAAGTGCTCGCTAGTTAACCTACATAGTACAATGGCCCGCTAGTTGACTTAGATAGTCCAAGTGCCCGTTCGTTAACCTAGATAGTCCAAGTGCCAGCTAGGAAACCTACATAGTCCAAGTGCCCGCTAGTTAACCTAGATAGACCAAGTGCCCGCTAGGTATCTTACATTGTCCAATTTCCGCTAGGTAACCAAGATAGTCCAAGTGCCCGTAACCTAACCTAGATAGTCCAAGTATCCGCTAGGCAACCTACATAGTCCAAGTGCCCGCTAGTTAACCTAGATAGACCAAGTGCCCGCTAGGTAACTTACATTGTCCAATTTCCGCTAGGTAACCAAGATAGTCCAAGTGCCCGTAACCTAACCTAGATAGTCCAAGTACCCGCTAGGCAACCTACATAGTCCAAGAGCCCGTTTTAACCTAGAAGTCCAAGTGCCCGCTAGGTAACCTAGACAGTCCAAGTGCCTGCTAGTTAACCTACATAGTCCAAGGGCCCACTAGTTAACCTAGACAGTCCAAGTGTCCTCTAGTTAACTTACATAGTCCAAGTGCCCGCTAGTTAACCTATATACCAAGTGCCCACTAGGTAACCTAGATATTCCAAGGGCACGCTAGTTAACCTACATAGTCCAAGTGCCCGCTAGGCAACCTAGATAGTCCAAGTGCCCGCTAAGGAACCTACATAGTCCAAGTGCACGCTAGATAACCTAGATAGTCCAAGTGCCCGCTAGTTAACCTAGATAGTCCAAGTGCCTGCTAGGTAACCTACATATTCCAAGTGCCCGCTAGTTAACATAGATAGTCCAAATGCCCGCTAGGGAACGTACATAGTCCAAGTGCCCGCTAGGTAACCTAGATAGTGCAAGTGCCCGCTAGTTAACCTAGATAGTTCAAGTACCCGATAGGTAACCTAGATCGTCCAAAGGACCCCTAGTTAGCCTACATAGTCCAACTTCGCGCTAGGTAACGTAGATAGTCCAAATGCCCGCTAGGGAAACTACATAGTCCAAGTTCCTCATAGTAAACCTACATAATCCATGAGCCCGCTTGTTAACCTACATAGTGCAAGGGCCTGCTAGTTAACCCAGATGGTGCAAGTGTCCGCGAGTTAACCTACATAGTCCCGTGCCCGCTAGTTAACCTATATACCAAGTGTCCGCTACGTAACCTAGATAGTCCAAGGGCACGCTAGTTACCGTACATAGTTCTAGTGCCCGCTAGGTAACCTAGATAGTCCAAGTGCCCACTAGTTAACCTACATAGTCGAAGGTCCCCCTAGGTAACCTAGATAGTCCTAAGGCCCGCTAGGTAACCTACATGGTCCTAGTGGCCCCTAGTTAACCTACATTCTCCAAGTGCCCGATAGGGAACCTACATAGTCCAAGTGCCTGCTAGGTAACCTACATAGTCCAAATGCCCGCTAGTTAACCTACATAGTCCAAGAGCCCGTTAGGTAATCTAGATAACCCAAATGCCCGCTAGGGAACCCACATAGTCCAAGTGCCCACTAGGGAACTTACATAGTCTAAGGGCCCGCTAGGGAACTTACATAGTCCAAGGGCCCGTTAGGGAAACTACATAGTCCATGTGCCCGTTAGTTAATCTAGATAGTCCAAGTGCCCATAGGTAACCTAGATAGTCCAAGTGCCCGCTAGGTAACCTACAAAGGCTAAGTTCCCGCTATGTTATCTATATAGTCCAAATGCCCGCTAGGGAACCTACATAGTCCAAGTGCCCGCTAGTTAACCTTGATAGTCCAAGTGCTCGCTAGTTAACCTACATAGTACAAGGGCCATCTAGTTGACCTAGATAGTCCAAGTGCCCGCTAGGTAACCTAAGCAGTCCAAATGTACGATAGGGATCCTACATAGTCCAAGTGCCCGCTAGGTAACTTACATAGTCCAAGTGCCCGTTCATTAACCTAGATAGTCCAAGTGCCCGCTAGGTAACCTAGACTGTCCAAGTGCCCGCTAGGTTACCTACATAGTCCAAGTGCCCGTTCGTTAACCTAGATAGTCCAAGTGCCCGCTAGGAAACCTACATAGTCCAAGGGCCCGCTAGGTAACCTAGATAGCCCAAGTGCCCGCTAGGTAACCTAGAGTCCAAGTGTTCGGTAGTTATCCTACATAGTCCAAGTGCCCACTATGTAGCCTAGATAGTCAAAGTGCCGTTAGGTAACCTAGATAGTCCAAGTGCCCGCTAGGTAACCTACATAGTCAAACAGCCCGGTAGGTAACCTACATACTCCAAGTACCCACTAGGTAACATAGATAATTCAAGTGCCAGCTAGGTAACCTAGATAGTCCAAGTGCCCGCTAGGTAACCTACATATTCCAAGTGCCCGCTAGTTAACATAGATAGTCCAAGTGCCCGCTAGGGAACGTACATAGTCCAAGTGCCCGCTAGGTAACCTAGATAGTGCAAGTGCCCGCTAGTTAACCTAGATAGTTCAAGTACCCGATAGGTAACCTAGATCGTCCAAAGGCCCCCTAGTTAGCCTACATAGTCCAACTTCGCGCTAGGTAACGTAGATAGTCCAAGTGCCCGTTCGGTAACCTAGATAGTCCAAGTGACCTTTAGGGAACCTAGATAGTCCAAGGGCCCGCTAGTAAACCTACATAGTCCATGGGCCCGCTAGTTAACCTACATAGTGCAAGTGTCCGCTAGTTAACCTACATATTCCAAGTGCCCGCTAGTTAACCTACATAATCTAAGTGCCCGTTAGCTAACCTAGATAGTCCAAGGGCCCGCTAGTTGACCTACATACTCCAAGTGCCAGCTAGGTAACCTAGATAGTACAAGTGCCCGCTAGGGAACCTAGATAGTCCAAGTGCCTGTTAGCTAACCTAGGTAGTGAAAGTGGCGGCTAGGTAACCTACATAGTCCAAGTGCCTGTTCGTTAACCTAGATAATCCAAGTGCCTGCTAGGTAACCTAGACAGTCCAAGTGCCCGCTAGTTAACCTACATAGTCCATGTGCCCGATAGGGAATCTACATAATCCAAGTGCCCGCTAGGCAATCTATATAGTCCAAGTGCCCATTAGTTAACCTAGATAGTCAAAGTGCCTGCTAGGTAACCTAGATAGTCCCAAGTGCCCGCTAGGAAACCTACATAGTCCAAGTGCCCGCTAGGTAACCTAAATAGTCCAAATGTCCGCTAGGGAAACTACATAGTCCAAGTGCCTGATAGTAAACCTACATAATCCATGAACCCGCTTGTTAACCTACATAGTGCAAGGGCCTGCTAGTTAACCCAGATGGTGCAAGTGTCCGCTAGTTATCCTACATAGTCCCGTGCCCGCTAGTTAACCTATATACCAAGTGTCCGCTACGTAACCTAGATAGTCCAAGGGCACGCTAGTTACCGTACATAGTTCAAGTGCCCGCTAGGTAACCTAGATAGTCCAAGTACCCACTAGTTAACCTACATAGTCGAAGGTCCCCCTAGGTAACCTAGATAGTCCTAAGGCCCGCTAGGTAACCTACATGGTCCTAGTGGCCCCTAGTTAACCTACATTCTCCAAGTGCCCGATAGGGAACCTACATAGTCCAAGTGCCTGCTAGGTAACCTACATAGTCCAAATGCCCGCTAGTTAACCTACATAGTCCAAGAGCCCGTTAGGTAATCTAGATAGCCCAAATGCCCGCTAGGGAACCCACATAGTCCAAGTGCCCACTAGGGAACTTACATAGTCTAAGGGCCCGCTAGGGAACTTACATAGTCCAAGGGCCCGTTAGGGAACCTACATAGTCCATGTGCCCGTTAGTTAATCTAGATAGTCCAAGTGCCCACTAGGTAACCTAGATAGTCCAAGTGCCCGCTAGGTAACCTACAAAGGCTAAGTTCCCGCTATGTTATCTATATAGTCCAAATGCCCGCTAGGGAACCTACATAGTCCAAGTGCCCGCTAGTTAACCTTGATAGTCCAAGTGCTCGCTAGTTAACCTACATAGTACAAGGGCCCGCTAGTTGACCTAGATAGTCCAAGTGCCCGCTAGGTAACCTAAGCAGTCCAAATGTCCGATAGGGATCCTACATAGTCCAAGTGCCCGCTAGTTAACTTACATAGTCCAAGTGCCCGTTCATTAACCTAGATAGTCCAAGTGCCCGCTAGATAACCTAGACTGTCCATGTGCCCGCTAGGTTACCTACATAGTCCAAGTGCCCGTTCGTTAACCTAGATAGTCCAAGTGCCCGCTAGGAAACCTACATAGTCCAAGGGCACGCTAGGTAACCTAGATAGACCAAGTGCCCGCTAGGTAACCTAGAGTCCAAGTGTTCGGTAGTTATCCTACATAGTCCAAGTGCCCACTATGTAGCCTAGATAGTCAAAGTGCCGTTAGGTAACCTAGATAGTCCAAGTGCCCGCTAGGTAACCTACATAGTCAAACAGTCCGGTAGGTAACCTACATACTCCAAGTACCCGCTAGGTAACATAGATAATTCAAGTGCCAGCTAGGTAACCTAGATAATCCAAGTGCCCGCTAGGTAACCTACAAAGTCTAAGTGCCCGCTAGGTAATCTATATAGTCCAAATGCACGCTAGGGAGCCTACATAATACAAATGCCCACTAGGTAACCTAGATAGTCAAGGGTCCGCTTGGTAACCTACATAGTCCTAGTGCCCCCTAGTTAACCTACATTCTCCAAGTGCCCGATAAGGAACCTACATAGTCAAAGTGCCCTCTGGTTAACCCACATAGTCCAAGTGCCCGCTAGGGAACTTACATAGTCCAAGGGCCTGCTAGGGAACCTACATAGTCCAAGTGCCCGTTAGTTAACCTAGATAGTCCAAGTGCCCGCTAGGTAACCTAGATAGTCCAACAGCCCGCTAGGTAACCTACATACTCCAAGAACCCGCTAGGCAACGTAGATAGTTCAAGTGCCAGCTAGGTAACCTAGATAGTCCAAGTGCCCGCTAGGTAACCTACAAAGTCTAAGTGCCCGCTAGGTTATCTATATATTCCAAATGCCCGCTAGGGAACCTACATAGTCGAAGTGCCCGCTAGGTAACCTAGATAGTCCAAGTGCCCACTAGTTAACCTAGATCGTCCAAGTGCCCGCTAGTTAACCTACATAGTCCTAGGGCCCGCTAGTTAACCTACATAGTCCAAGGTCCGCTAGTTAAACTAGATAGTCAAAGTGCTCGCTAGTTAACCTACATAGTACAAGGGCCTGCTAGTTGACCTAGATAGTCCAAGTGCCTGCTAGTTAACCTAGATAGTCCATGTGCCCGCTACGTAACCTAAGTAGTCCAAATGTCCGATAGGGATCCTACATAGTCCAAGTGCCCGCTAGGTAACCTATATAGTCCAAGTGCCGTTCGTTAACCTAGATAGTCCAAGTGCCCGCTAGGTAACCTAGACTGTCCAAGTGCCCGCTAGTTTACCTACATAGTCCAAGTGCCTGTTCGTTAACCTAGATAGTCCAAGTGCCCGCTAGGAAACCTACATAGTCCAAGGGCCCTCTAGGTAACCTAGATAGTCCAAGTGCCCGCTAGGTAAACTAGAGTCCAAGTGTTCGCTAGTTATCCTACATGGTCCAAGTGCCGCTATGTAACATAGATAGTCAAAGTGCCCATTAGGTAACATAGATGGTCCTAGTGCCCGCTAGGTAACTTACATTGTCCAAGTTCCCGCTAGGTAACCTAGATAGTCCACGTACCCGTTACCTAACCTACATAGTCCAAGTGCCCGTTCGTTAACCTAGATAGGCCAAGTTCCCGCTAGGTAACCTAGACTGTCCAAGTGCCCCCTAGGTTACCTACATAGTCCAAGTGCCCGTTTGTTAACCTAGATACTCCAAGTGCCCGCTAGGTAACCTAGTTAGTCCAAGGGCCCGCTAGTTAACCTACATAATCCAAGGTCTCACTTGTTAACTTTGATTGTCCAAGTGCCCGCTTGTTAACCTAGATCGTCCAAGTGCCGCTAGTTAACCTAGATTGTCCAAGTGCCTGCTAGTTAACCTACATAGTCCAAGGGCCCACTAGTTAACCTAGATAGTTCAAGTGTCCTCTAGTTAACCTACATAGTCCAAGTGCCCGCTAGTTAACCTATGTACCAAGTGCCCGCTAGGAAACCTAGATAGTCCAAGTGCATGCTAGTTAACCTACATAGTCCAAGTACCCGCTAGGCAACCTAGATAGTACAAGTGCCCGCTAAGGAACCTACATAATCCAAGTGCACGCTAGTCAACCTAGATAGTCAAAGTGCCTGTTCGTTAACCTAGATAGTCCAAGTGCCCGCTAGGTAACCTAGACTGTCCAAGTGCCCACTAGGTTACCTACATAGTCCAAGTGCCCGTTCGTTAACCTAGATAGTCCAAGTGCCCGCTAGGAAACCTACATTGTCCAAGGGCCTACTAGGCAACCTAGATAGTCCAAGTGCCCGTTCGTTAACCTAGATAGTCCAAGTGCCCGCTAGGAAACCTACATTGTCCAAGGGCCTACTAGGCAACCTAGATAGTCCAAGTGCCCGCTAGGTAACCTAGAGTCCAAGTGCTCGCTAGTTAACCTACATAGTCCAAGTGCCCACTATGTAACCTAGATAGTCAAAGTGCCTGTTAGGTAACCTAGATAGTCCAAGGGCCCGCTAGGTAACTTACATTGTCCAAGTTCCCGCTAGGTAACCAAGATAGTCCAAGTGCCCGTTACCTAACCTAGATAGTCCAAGTGCCCGCTAGGCAACCTACATAGTCCAAGAGCCCGTTCGTTAACCTAGAAGTCCAAGTGCCCACTAGGTAACCTAGACAGTCCAAGTGCCCGCTAGGTTACCTGCATATTCCCAGTGCCCGTTCGTTAACCTAGATAGTCCAAGTGCTCACTAGGTAACCTACATAGTCCAAGTGCCCGCTATGTAACCTATATAGTCCAAGTGCCTGCTAGGTCACCTAGATAGTCCAAGACCCGCTAGTTAACCTACATAGTCCAAGGGCTCACTTGTTAACTTTGATAGTCCAGCTGCCCGCTAGTTAACCTAGATCGTCCAAGTGCCCGCTAGTTAACCTAGATTGTCCAAGTGCCTGCTAGTTAACCTACATAGTCCAAGGGCCCACTAATTAACCTAGATAGTCCAAGTGTCCTCTTGTTAACCTACATAGACCAAGGGCCCGCTAGGTAAGCTAGATAGTCCAAGGGCCCGCTAGTTAACCTACATAGTCCAAGTGTCCTCTAGTTAACCTACATAGTCCTAGTGCCCGCTAGTTAACCTATATACCAAGTGCCTGCTATGTAACCTAGATAGTCCAAGGGCACGCTAGTGACCCTACATAGTCCAAGTGCCCGCTAGGCAACCTAGATAGTCCAAGTGCCCGCTAAGGAACCTACATAGTCCAAGTGCACGCTAGTTACCCTAGATAGTCCAAGGGCCCGCTAGTTAACCTAGATAGTCCAAGTGCCTGCTAGGAAACCTACATATTCCAAGTGCCCGCTAGTTAACAGAGATAGTCCAAATGCCCGCTAGGGAAAGTACATAGTCCATTGCCCGCTAGGTAACCTATATAGTGCAAGTGCCCGCTCGTTAACCTAGATAGTTCAAGTACCCGCTACGTAACCTAGATCGTCCAAGGGCCCCCTAGTTAGCCTAAATAATCCAAGTTTCCGCTAGGTAACCTAGATAGTCCAAGTGCTCGTTCGGTAACCTAGATAGTCCAAGTGACCTTTAGGTCACCTAGATCGTCTAAGTGCCCGCTAGTTAACCTAGATTGTCCAAGTGCCTGCTAGTTAACCTACATAGTCCAAGGGCCCACTAGTTAACCTAGACAGTCCAAGTGTCCTCTAGTTAACCTACATAGTTCAAGTGCCCGCTAGTTAACCTATATACCAAGTGCCCGCTACGTAACCTAGATATTCCAAGGGCACGCTAGTTAACCTACATAGTCCAAGTGCCCGCTAGGCAACCTAGATAGTCCAAGTGCCTGCGAAGGAACCTACATAGTCCAAGTGCCCGCTAGTTAACCTAGATAGTCCAAGTGCCTGCTAGGTAACCTACAAATTCCAAGTGCCCGCTAGTTAACATAGATAGTCCAAGTGCCCGCTAGGGAACGTACATAGTCCAAGTGCCCGCTAGGTAACCTAGATAGTGCAAGTGCCCGCTAGTTAACCTAGATAGTTCAAGTACTCGATAGGTAACCTAGATCGTCCAATGGCCCCCTAGTTAGCCTACATAGTCCAAGTGCCCTCTTGGTAACCTAGATAGTCCAAGTGCCCGTTCGGTAACCTAGATAGTCCAAGTGACCTTTAGGGAACCTAGATAGTCCAAGGGCCCGCTAGTAAACCTACATAGTCCATGGGCCCGCTAGTTAAACTACATAGTGCAAGTGTCCGCTAGTTAACCTACATATTCCAAGTGCCCGCTAGTTAACCTACATAATCTAAGTGCCCGTTAGCTAACCTAGATAGCCCAAGGGCCCGCTAGTTGACCTACATACTCCAAGTGCCAGCTAGGTAACCTAGATAGTACAAGTGCCCGCTAGGGAACCTAGATAGTCGAAGTGCCTGTTAGCTAACCAAGGTAGTGAAAGTGGCGGCTAGGTAACCTACATAGTCCAAGTGCCTGTTCGTTAACCTAGATAATCCAAGTGCCTGCTAGGTAACCTAGACAGTCCAAGTGCCCGCTAGTTAACCTACATAGTCCAAGTGCCCGATAGGGAATCTACATAATCCAAGTGCCCACTAGGCAATCTATATAGTCCAAGTGCCCATTAGTTAACCTAGATAGTCAAAGTGCCTGCTAGGTAACCTAGATAGTCCAAGTGCCCGCTAGGAAACCTACATAGTTCAAGTGCCCGCTAGGTAACCTAAATAGTCCAAATGCCCGCTAGGGAAACTACATAGTCCAAGTGCCTGATAGTAAACCTACATAATCCTTGAGCCCGCTTGTTAACCTACATAGTGCAAGGGCCCGCTAGTTAACCTAGATGGTGCAAGTGTCCGCTAGTTAACCTACATAGTCCACGTGCCCGCTAGTTAACCTATATACCAAGTGTCCGCTACGTAACCTAGAGAGTCCAAGGGCACGCTAGTTACCGTACATAGTTCAAGTGCCCGCTAGGTAACCTAGATAGTCCAAGTGCCCACTAGTTAACTTACATACTCCAACGTCCCCCTAGGTAACCTAGATAGTCCTAAGGCCCGGTAGGTAACCTACATAGTCCTAGTGGCCCCTAGTTAACCTACATTCTCCAAGTGCCCGATAGGGAACCTACATAGTCCAAGTGCCTGCTAGGTAACCTACATAGTCCAAATGCCCGCTAGTTAACCTACATAGTCCAAGAGCCCGTTAGGTAACCTAGATAGCCCAAATGCCCGCTAGGGAACCCACATAGTCCAAGTGCCCACCAGGGAACTTACATTGTCTAAGGGCCCGCTAGGGAACTTACATAGTCCAAGGGCCCGTTAGGGAACCTACATAGTCCATGTGCCCGTTAGTTAATCTAGATAGTCCAAGTGCCCACTAGGTAACCTAGATAGTCCAAGTGCCCGCTAGGTAACCTACAAAGGCTAAGTTCCCGCTAGGTTATCTATATAGTCCAAATGCCCGCTAGGGAACCTACATAGTCCAAGTGCCCGCTAGTTAACCTTGATAGTCCAAGTGCTTGCTAGTTAACCTACATAGTACAACGGCCCGCTAGTTGACCTAGATAGTCCAAGTGCCCGCTAGGTAACCTAAGCAGTCCAAATGTCCGATAGGGATCCTACATAGTCCAAGTGCCCGCTAGTTAACCTACATAGTCCAAGTGCCCGTTCATTAACCTAGATAGTCCAAGTGCCTGCTAGGTAACCTAGACTGTCCAAGTGCCCGCTAGGTTACCTACATAGTCCAAGTGCCCGTTCGTTAACCTAGATAGTCCAAGTGCCCGCTAGGAAACCTACATAGTCGAAGGGCCCCCTAGGTAACCTAGATAGACCAAGTGCCCGCTAGGTAACCTAGAGTCCAAGTGTTCGGTAGTTATCCTACATAGTCCAAGTGCCCACTATGTAACCTAGATAGTCAAAGTGCCGTTAGGTAACCTAGATAGTCCAAGTGCCCGCTAGGTAACCTACATAGTCAAACAGCCCGGTAGGTAATCTATATAGTCCAAATGCACGCTAGGGAGCCTACATAATCCAAATGCCCGCTAGGTAACCTACATAGTCCTAGTGCCCCCTAGTTAACCTACATTCTCCAAGTGCCCGATAGGGAACCTACATAGTCAAAGTGCCCTCTGGTTAACCCATATAGTCCAAGTGCCCGCTAGGGAACTTACATAGTCCAAGGGCCTGCTAGGGAACCTACATAGTCCAAGTGCCCGTTAGTTAACCTAGATAGTCCAAGTGCCCGCTAGGTTACCTAGATAGTCCAACAGCCCGCTAGGTAACCTACATACTCCAAGAACCCGCTAGGCAACGTAGATAGTTCAAGTGCCAGCTAGGTAACCTAGATAGTCCAAGTGCCCGCTAGGTAACCTACAAAGTCTAAGTGCCCGCTAGGTTATCTATATAGTCCAAATGCCCGCTAGGGAACCTACATAGTCGAAGTGCCCGCTAGGTAACCTAGAGAGTCCAAGTGCCCGCTAGTTAACCTACATAGTCCTAGGGCCCGCTAGTTAACCTACATAGTCCAAGGTCCGCTAGTTAAACTAGATAGGCAAAGTGCTCGCTAGTTAACCTACATAGTACAAGGGCCCGCTAGTTGACCTAGATAGTCCAAGTACCCGCTAGTTAACCTAGATAGTCCATGTGCCCTCAAGATAACGTAAGTAGTCCAAATGTCTGATAGGGATCCTACATAGTCCAAGTGCCCGCTAGGTAATCTACATAGTCCAAGTGCCCGTTCGTTAACCTAGATAGTCCAAGTGCCCGCTAGGTAACTTAGACTGTCCCAGTGCCCGCTAGTTTACCTACATAATCCAAGTGCCCGTTCGTTAACCTAGATAGTCCAAGTGCCCACTAGGAAACCTACATAGTCCAAGAGCCCGCTAGGTAACCTAGATAGTCCAAGTCCCCGCTAGGTAACCTAGAGTCCAAGTAACCGTTACCTAACCTACATTGTCCAAGTGCCCGTTCGTTAACCTAGATAGGCCAAGTGCACGCTAGGTAACCTAGACTGTCCAAGTGCCCCCTAGTTTACCTACATAGTCCAAGTGCCCGTTCGTTAACCTAGAAGTCCAAGTGCCTGCTAGGTAACCTAGACAGTCCAAGTGCCCGCTAGGTTACTGCATATTCCACGTGCCCGTTCGTTAACCTAGATACTCCAAGTGCCCGCTAGTTAACCTAGATTGTCCAAGTGCCTGCTAGTTAACCTACATAGTCCAAGGGCCCACTAGTTAACCTAGATAGTCCAAGTGTCCTCTAGTTAACCTACATAGTCCAAGTGCCCGCTAGTTAACCTATATACCAAGTGCCCGCTACGAAACCTAGGTAGTCCAAGTGTACGCTAGTTAACCTACATAATCCAAGTGCCCGCTAGGCAACCTAGATAGTACAAGTGCCCGCTAAGGAACCTACATAATCCAAGTGCACGCTAGTTAACCTAGATAGTCAAAGTGCCTGTTCGTTAACCTAGATAGTCCAAGTGCCCGCTAGGTAACCTAGACTGTCCAAGTGCCCACTAGGTTACCTACATAGTCCAAGTGCCCGTTCGTTAACCTAGATAGTCCAAGTGCCCGCTAGGAAACCTACATTGTCCACGGGCCTGCTAGGCAACCTAGATAGTCCAAGTGCCCGCAAGGTAACCTAGAGTCCAAGTGCTCGCTAGTTAACCTACATAGTCCAAGTGCCCACTATATAACCTAGATAGTCAAAGTGCCTGTTAGGTAACCTAGATAGTCCAAGTGTCCGCTAGGTAACTTACATTGTCCAAGTTCCCGCTAGGTAACCAAGATAGTCCAAGTGCCCGTTACCTAACCTAGATAGTCCAAGTGGCCGCTAGGCAAACTACATAGTCCAAGAGCCCGTTCGTTAACCCAGAAGTCCAAGTGCCCACTAGGTAACCTAGACAGTCCAAGTGCCCGCTAGGTTACCTGCATATTCCCAGTGCCCGTTCGTTAACCTAGATAGTCCAAGTGCCCACTAGGTAACCTACATAGTCCAAGTGCCCGCTATGTAACCTATATAGTCCAAGTGCCCGCTAGGTAACCTAGATAGTCCAAGGACCCGCTAGTTAACCTACATAGTCCAAGGGCTCACTTGTTAACTTTGATAGTCCAGCTGCCCGCTAGTTAACCTAGATCGTCCAAGTACCCGCTAGTTAACCTAGATTGTCCAAGTGCCTGCTAATTAACCTACATAGTCCAAGGGCCCACTAATTAACCTAGATAGTCCAAGTGTCCTCTTGTTAACCTACATAGTCCAAGTGCCCGCTAGGTAACCTAGATAGTCGAAGGGCCCGCTAGTTAATCTACATAGTCCAAGTGCCCGCTAGGTAACCTAGATAGTCCAAGGGCCCGCTAGTTAACCTATATACCAAGTGCCTGCTACGTAACCTAGATAGTCCAAGGGCACGCTAGTGACCCTACATAGTCCAAGTGCCCGCTAGGCAACCTAGATAGTCCAAGTGCCCACTAAGGAACCTACATAGTCCAAGTGCACGCTAGTTAACCTAGATTCCAAGTGCCCGCTAGTTAACCTAGATAGTCCAAGTGCCTGCTAGGAAACCTACATATTCCAAGTGCCCGCTAGTTAACAGAGATAGTCCAAGTGCCCGCTAGGGAAAGTACATAGCCCAAGTGCCCGCTAGGTAACCTATATAGTGCAAGTGCCCACTAGTTAACCTAGATACTTCAAGTACCCGCTAGGTAACCTAGATCGTCCAAGGGCCCCCTAGTTAGCCTACATAGTCCAAGTGCCCGCTAGGTAACCTAGATAGTCCAAGTGCCCGTTCGGTAACCTAGATAGTCCAAGTGCCCTTTAGCGAAACTAGATAGTCCAAGGGCCCGCTAGTAAACCTACATAGTCCATGGGCCCGCTAGTTAACCTATATAGTGCAAGTGTCCACTAGTGAACCTACATATTCCAAGTGCCCGCTAGTTAACCTACATAATCTAAGTGCCCGTTAGGTAACCTAGATAGTCCAAGGGCCCGCTAGTTGACCTACATAGTCCAAGTGCCAGCTAGATAACCTAGATAGTACAAGTGCCCGCTAGGGAACCTAGATAGTCAACGTGCCTGTTCGTTAACCTTGATAGTCCAAGTGCCCGCTAGGTAACCTTGACTGTCCAAGTGCCCGCTAGGTTACCTACATAGTCCAAGTGCACGTTCGTTAACCTAAATAGTCCAAGTGCCCACTAGGAAACCTACATAGTCCAAGGGCCCGCTAGGTACCCTAGATAGTCCAAGTGCCAGCTAGGTAACCTAGAGTCCAAGTGCTCGCTAGTTAACCTACATAGTCCAAGTACCCGCTATGTAACCTAGTTGGTCAAAGTGAACGTTAGGTAACATAGATAGTCCATGTGCCCACTAGGTAACTTACATTGTCCAAGTTCCCGCTAGGTAACCTAGATAGTCCAAGTGCCCGTTACCTAACCTAGATAGTCCAAGTGGCCGCTAGGCAAACTACATAGTCCAAGAGCCCGTTCGTTAACCTAGAAGTCCAAGTGCCCACTAGGTAACCTAGACAGTCCAAGTGCCCGCTAGGTTACCTGCATATTCCCAGTGCCCGTTTGTTAACCTAGATAGTCCAAGTGCCCACTAGGTAACCTACATAGTCCAAGTGCCCGCTAGGTAACATCCATAGTCCAAGTGCCCGTTCGTTAACCTAGAGAGTCCAAGTTCCTGTTAGCTAACCTACATAGTCCAAGTGCCCGTTCGTTAACCTAGATAGTCCAAGTGCCCGCTAGGTAACCTAGACAGTCCAAGTGCCTGCTAGGTAACCTACATAGTCCAAGTGCCCGTTTGCTAACCTAGATCGTCAAAGGGCCCGCTAGTTAACCTACATAGTCCAAGGGCCCTCTAGTTAACCGAGATAGTCCAAGTGCCCGATAGTTAACCTACATTGTCCAATCCCTGATGGGGAACCTACATAGTCCAAGTATCCGCTAGGTAACCTACATAGTCCAAATGCCCACTAGTAACGTACGTAGTCCAAATGCCCGTTAGGTAACCTAGATAGTCCAAATGCCCGCTAGGGAACCTACATAGCCCAAGTGCCCGCTAGGTAACCTACATAGTCCAAATGCCCGCTAGAAACCTACATAGTCCAAGTGCAAGAAGGGAACCTACATAATCCAATTGCCCGCTAGGGAACCTACATAGTCCAAATGCCCGTTAGGTAACCTAGATAGTCCAAATGTCCGCTAGGGTACCCACATAGTCTAAGTGCCCGCGAGGTAACCTACATTGTCCAAGTGCCCATTCATTAACCTAGATAGTTCAAGTGCCCGCTAGGTAACCTAGAAAGTCCAAGTGCCTGCTAGGTAACCTACATAGTCCAAGTGCCCGCTAGGGAACCTACATAGTCCAAGTGCCCGCTAGGTAACCTACATAGTCCAAGTGCCCGTTAGTTAACCTAGATAGTCAAAGTGCCTGCTAGGTAACCTAGATAGTCCAAATGCCTGCTAGGGTACCCACATTGTCCAAGTGCCCGATAGGGAACCAACATAGTCCAAGTGCCCAATGAGGAACCTACATAGTCCAAGTGCCCGATAGGGAATCTTCATATTCCAAGTGTCCGTTAGGGAACCCAGATTGTCCAAGTGCCTATAGGGAACCTATATAGTCCAAGTTCCCTCTAGGGAAGCTACATATTCATAGTGCCCGCTAGGGAACCTGCATTGTCCAAGTGCCCGCTAGTTAACCTAGATCGTCCAAGTGTCCGCTAGTAAACCTACATAGTCCAAGTTCCCGTTAGGTAACCTAGATAGGCCAAGTGCCCGCTAGTTAACCTACATAGTACAATGGCCCGCTAGTTGACCTAGATAGTCCAAGTGCCCGCTAGTTAACCTAGATAGTCAAAGTGCCCGCTAGTTAACCTAAGTAGTACAAATGTCCAATAGGGATCCTACATAATCCAAGTGCCCGCTAGGTAACCTAGATATTCCAAGTTCCGGTTTGCTAACCTAGATAGTCCATGTGCCCGCTATGTAACCTATACTGTCCAAGTGCGCGCTAGGTTACTTACATAGTCCAAGTGCACGTTCGTTAACTTAGATAGTCCAAGTCGCGTAGGTAACCAACATAGTCTAAGGGCCGCTAGGTAACCTATATAGTCCAAGTGCCCGCTAGTTAACCTATAGTCCAAGTGCCCTCTAGGTAACTTAAACAGTCCAAGTGCCCGCTAGGTTACCTGCATAGTCCAAGTGCCCGTTAGGTAACCTAGATAGTCCAAGTGCCCGCTAGGTAACCTCCATAGTCCAAGGGCCCGCTAGGTAACATCCATAGTCCAAGTGCCCGTTCGTTAACCTAGAGAGTCCAAGTTCCTGTTAGCTAACCTACATAGTCCAAGTGCCCGTTCGTTAACCTAGATAGTTCAAGTGCCCGCTAGGTAACCTAGACAGTCCAAGTGCCTGCTAGGTAACCTACATAGTCCAAGTGCCCGTTTGCTAACCTAGATCGTCAAAGGGCCCGCTAGTTAACCTACATAGTCCAAGGGCCCTCTAGTTAACCTAGATAGTCCAAGTGCCCGCTAGTTAACCTACATTGTCCAAGTCCCTGATGGGGAACCTACATAGTCAAAGTATCCGCTAGGTAACCTACATAGTCCAAATGCCCACTAGTAACGTACGTAGTCCAAATGCCCGTTAGGTAACCTAGATAGTCCAAATGCCCGCTAGGGAACCTACATAGCCCAAGTGCCCGCTAGGTAACCTACATAGTCCAAATGCCCGCTAGAAACCTACATAGTCCAAGTGCAAGAAGGGAACCTACATAATCCAATTGCCCGCTAGGGAACCTACATAGTCCAAATGCCCGTTAGGTAACCTAGATAGTCCAAGTGCCCGCTAGTTAACCTACATAGTCCAAGTGCCCGCTGGTTAACTTAAACAGTCCAAGTGCCCGCTAGGTTACCTGCATAGTCCAAGTGCCCGTTAGGTAACCTAGATAGTCCAAGTGCCCGCTAGGTAACCTACATAGTCCAAGTGCCCGCTAGGTAACCTAGATAGTCCAAGTACCCGTTAGCTAACCTAGATAGTCCAAGTGCCCGCTAGGTAACCTCCATAGTCCAAGTGCCCGCTAGGTAACCGCCATAGTCCAAGGGCCCTCTAGTTAACCTAGATAGTCCAAGTGCCCGATAGTTAACCTACATTGTCCAAGTCCCTGATGGGGAACCTACATAGTCCAAGTATCCGCTAGGTAACCTACATAGTCCAAATGCCCGCTAGTTAACCTACATAGTCCAAGTGCCCGCTAGTTAACCTACATTGTGCAAGTACCTGATGGGGAACCTACATATTCCAAGTATCCGCTAGGTAACCTACATAGTCCAAATGCCCTCTAGTAACGTACATAGTCCAAGTGCCCGTTAGGTAACCTAGATAGTCCAAATGCCCGCTAGGGAACACACATTGTGAAAGTGCCCGTTAGAGAACTTACATAGTCAAAGCCCTGCTAGGGAACCTACATAGTCCAAGTGCCCGCTAGGAAACCTAGATAGTCCAAGAACCCGTTAGCTAACCTAGATAGTCCAAGTGCCCGCTAGGTAACCTCCATAGTCCAAGTGCCCGCTAGGTAACCTCCATAGTCCAAGTGCCCGTTCGTTAACCTAGATAGTCTAAGTTCCTGTTAGCTAAACTACATAGTCCAAGTGCCCGTTCGTTAACCTAGATAGTTCAAGTGCCCGCTAGGTAACCTAGACAGTCCAAGTGCCTGCTAGGTAACCTACATAGTCCAAGTGCCCGCTAGGTAACCTACATAGTCCAAGTGCCCGCTAGGTAACCTACATAGTCCAAGTGCCCGTTAGTTAACCTAGATAGTCAAAGTGCCTGCTAGGTAACCTAGATAGTCCAAATGCCCGCTAGGGTACCAACATAGTCCAAATGCCCGATAGGGAACCAACATAGTCCAAGTGCCCGCTAAGGGACCTACATAGTCCATGTGCCCGTTAGGGAACCTACATAGTCCAAGTGCGCTCTAGGGAACCTGCATCGTCCAAGTGCCCGCCAGTTAACATAGATAGTCTAAGTTCCCGCTAGTTAACCTAGATAGTCCAATTGCCCGCTAGGGTACCCACAGAGTCCAACTGCCCGGTAGGGAACCAACATAATCCAAGTGCCCGCTAAGGGACCTACATAGTCCATGTGCCCGTTAGGGAACCTACATAGTCCAAGTGCGCTCTAGGGAACCTGCATCGTCCAAGTGCCCGCCAGTTAACATAGATAGTCTAAGTTCCCGCTAGTTAACCTAGATAGTCCAATTGCCCGCTAGTTAACCTAGATAGTCCAAGTGCCCGCTAGGTAACCTAGATAGTCGAAGGGCCCGCTAGTTAACCTACATAGTCCAAGTGCCCGATAGGGAACCTACATAGTCCAAGTGCCCAATGAGGAACCTACATAGTCCAAGTGCCCAATAGGGAATCTTCATATTCCAAGTGCCCGTTAGGGTACCCAGATAGTCCAAGTGCCCATAGGGAACCTATATGGTCCAAGTGCCCTCTAGGGAAGCTACATATTCACAGTGCCCGCTAGGGAACCTGCATTGTCCAAGTGCCCGCTAGTTAACCAAGATTATCCAAGTGTCCGCTAGTAAACCTACATAGTCCAAGTTCCCGTTAGGTAACCTAGATAGGCCAAGTGCCCGTTACCTAACCTAGATAGTCCAAGTGCCCGTTAGGTTACCTACATAGTCCACGTGCCGGTTCGTTAACCTAGATAGTCCAAGTGCCCGCTAGGTAACCTACATAGTCCAAGTGCCCGCGAATTAACCTACATAGTCCAAGTGCCCGTTAGGTAACCTAGACAGTCCATGTGCCCGCTAGGTAACCTCCATAGTCCAAGTGCCCGCTAATAAACCTATATAGTCCAAGTGCCCGCTAGGGAACCTGCATCGTCCAAGTGCCCGCTAGTTAATCTAGATAGTCCAAGTGCCCGCTAGTTAAGCTAAATAGTACAAGTGGCCGCTAGTTAACCTAGATCGTCCAAGTGCCCGCTAGTTAACCTACATAGTCCAAGGTCCGCTAGTTAACCTAGATATTCCAAGTGCCCGCTAGTTAACCTACATAGTCCAACTGCCTGATAGGGAACCTACATAGTCCAAGTGCCCGCTAAGGTACGAACATAGTCCAAGGGCCCGCTAGGGAACCTACATAGTCCAAGTGCCTGCTAGGTAAGCTAGATAGTCCAAGTGCCCGCTAGTTAACCTACATAGTCCAAGTGCCCACTGAGGAACCTACATAGTCCAAGTGTCCAAAAGGGAACCTACGTATTCCAACTGCCCATTAGGGCACCTAGATAGTCCAAGTGCCCTCTAGGGAACCTACATAGTCAAAGTGCCCGCTAGGGAACCTGCATTGTACAAGTGCACTCTAGTTAACCTAGATAGTCCAAGTGCCCGCTAGGTAACCTAGATAGTCCAAGGGCCCGCTAGTTAACCTACATAGTCCAAGTGCCCAATGAGGAACCTACATAGTCCAAGTGCCCGATAGGGAATCTTCATATTCCAAGTGCCCGTTAGGGAACCCAGATTGTCCAAGTGCCCATAGGGAACCTATATAGTCCAAGTTCCCTCTGGGGAAGCTACATATTCATAGTGCCCGCTAGGGAACCTGCATTGTCCAAGTGCCCGCTAGTTAACCTAGATCGTCCAAGTCTCCGCTAGTAAACCTACGTAGTCCAGTTCCCGTTAGGTAACCTAGATAGGCCAAGTGCCCGCTAGTTAACCTACATAGTACAATGGCCCGCTAGTTGACCTAGATAGTCCAAGTGCCCGCTAGTTAACCTACATAGTCAAAGGGCCCGCTAGTTAACCTAAGTAGTACAAATGTCCTATAGGGATCCTACATAGTCCAAGTGCCCGCTAGGTAACCTAGATATTCCAAGTTCCGCTTTGCTAACCTAGATAGTCCAAGTGCCCGCTAGGTAACCTACGTAGTTCAAGTGCCCATTCGTTAACTTAGATAGTCCAAGTCGCGGTAGGTAACCAACATAGTCCAAGGGCCGCTAGGTAACCTTTATAGTCCAAGTGCCCGCTAATTAACCTATAGTCCAAGTGCCCTCTAGGTAACCTACATATTCCAAGTTCCCGCTAGGTAACCTAGATAGTGCAAGTGCCCGTTACCTAACCTAGATAGTCCAAGTGCCCGTTAGGTTAACTACATAGTCCACGTGCCCGTTCGTTAACCTAGATCGTCCAATTGCCCGCTAGGTAACCTACATAGTCCAAGGGCCGGCTAGGTAACCTTTAGAATCCAAGTGCCCGCTAGGTAATCTAGATAGTCCAGGTGCCCGTTAGGTAACCTAGATAGTCCAAGTGCCCGCTAGTTAACCTACATAGTCCAAGTGCCCCCTGGTTAACTTAAACAGTCCAAGTGCCCGCTAGGTTACCTGCAAAGTCCACGTGCCCGTTAGGTAACCTAGATAGTCCAAGTGCCCGCTACGTAACCTACATAGTCCAAGTGCCCGCTAGGTAACCTAGATAGTCCAAGTACCCGTTAGCTAACCTAGATAGTCCAAGTGCCCGCTAGGTAACCTCCATAGTCCAAGTGCCCGCTAGGTAACCTCCATAGTCCAAGTGCCCGTTCGTTAACCTAGATAGTCCAAGTTCCTGTTAGCTAACCTACATAGTCCAAGTGCCATTTCGTTAACCTAGATAGTTCAAGTGCCCGCTAGGTAACCAAGACAGTCCAAGTGCCTGCTAGGTAACCTACATAGTCCAAGTGCCCGTTTGCTAACCTAGATCGTCAAAGGGCCCACTAGTTAACCTACATAGTCCAAGGGCCCTCTAGTTAACCTAGATAGTCCAAGTGCCCGGTAGTTAACCTACATTGTCCAAGTCCCTGATGGGGAACCTACATAGTCGAAGTATCCACTAGGTAACCTACATAGACCAAATGCCCGCTAGTAATGTACATAGTCCAAGTGCCCGTTAGGTAACCTAGATAGTCCAAATGCCCGCTAGGGAACACACATAGTCCAAGTGCCCGTTAGAGAACTTAAATAGTCAAAGCCCTGCTAGGGAACCTACATAGTCCAAGTGCCCGCTAGGGAACCTAGATAGTCCACGTACCCGTTAGCTAACCTAGATAGTCCAAGTGCCCGCTAGGTAACCTCCATAGTCCAAGTGCCCGCTAGGTAACCTCCATAGTCCAAGTGCCCGTTCTTTAACCTATATAGTCCAAGTTCCTGTTAGCTAACCTACATACTCCAAGTGCCCATTCGTTAACCTAGATAGTTCAAGTGCCCGCTAGTTAACCTAGACAGTCCAAGTGCCTGCTAGGTAACCTACATAGTCCAAGTGCCCGTTTGCTAACCTAGATCGTCAAAGGGCCCGCTAGTTAACCTACATAGTCCAAGGGCCCTCTAGGTAACCTACATAGTCCAAGTGCCCAATGAGGAACCTACATAGTCCACGTGCCCGATAGGGAAACTTCATATTCCAAGTGCCCGTTAGGGAACCCAGATAGTCCAAGTGCCCATAGGGAACCTATATGGTCCAAGTGCCCTCTAGGGAAGCTACATATTCATAATGCCCGCTAGGGAACCTGCATTGTCCAAGTGCCCGCTAGTTAACCAAGATTGTCCAAGTGTCCGCTAGTAAACCTACATAGTCCAAGTTCCCGTTAGGTAACCTAGATAGGCCAAGTGCCCGCAAGGTAACCTACATAGTCCAAGTGCCCGCTAGATAACCTAGATATTCCAAGTTCCAGTTTACTAACCTAGATAGGCCAAGTGCCCGTTAGGTAACCTACATAGTCCATGTGCCCATTCGTTAACCTAGATAATCCAAGTGCCCGCTAGGTAACCTATACTGTCCAAGTGCCCGCTAGGTTACCTACATAGTCCAAGTGCACGTTCGTTAACTTAGATAGTCCAAGTCGCGCTAGGTAACCTATATAGTCGAAGGGCCCGCTAGGTAACCTATATATTCCAAGTGCCCGCTAGTTAAACTATAGTCCAAGTGCCCGCTAGGTAACCTACATATTCCAAGTTCCCGCTAGGTAACCTAGATAGTCCAAGTGCCCGTTACCTAACCTACATAGTCCAAGTGCCCGTTAGGTTACCTACATAGTCCACCTGCCGGTTCATTAACCTAGATAGTCTAAGTGCCCGCTAGATAACCTCCATAGTCCAAGTGCCCGCTAATAAACCTATATAGTCCAAGTGCCCGCTAGGGAACCTGCATCGTCCAAGTGCCCGCTAGTTAATCTAGATAGTCCAAGTGCCCGCTAGTTAAGCTAGATAGTCCAAGTGGCCGCTAGTTAACCTAGATCGTCCAAGTGCCCGCTAGATAACCTACATAGTCCAAGGTCCGCTAGTTAACCTAGATATTCCAAGTGCCCGCTAGTTAACCTACATAGTCCAAGGGCCCTCTATTTAACCTAGATAGTCCAAGTGCCCGCTAGGTAACCTAGATAGTCTAAGGGCCCGCTAGTTAACCTACATAGTCCAACTGCCCGCTGAGGAACCTACATAGTCCAAGTGTCCGAAAGGGAACCTACGTATTCCAAGTGCCCATTAGGGCACCTAGATAGTCCAAGTGCCCATAGGGAACCTATATAGTCCAAGTGCCCTCTAGGGAACCTACATAGTCAAAGTGCCCGCTAGGGAACCTGCATTGTACAAGTGCCCTCTAGTTAACCTAGATAGTCCAAGTGCCCGCTAGGTAACCTAGATAGTCCAAGGGCCCGCTAGTTAACCTACATAGTCCAAGTGCCCAATGAGGAACCTATATAGTCCAAGTGCCCGATAGGGAATCTTCATATTCCAAGTGCCCGTTAGGGAACCCAGATTGTCCAAGTGCCCATAGGGAACCTATATAGTCCAAGTTCCCTCTAGGGAAGCTACATATTCATAGTGCCCGCTAGGGAACCTGCATTGTCCAAGTGACCGCTAGTTAACCTAGATCGTCCAAGGGTCCGCTAGTAAACCTACATAGTCCAAGTTCCCGTTAGGTAACCTAGATAGGCCAAGTGCCCGCTAGTTAACCTACATAGTACAATGGCCCGCTAGTTGACCTAGATAGTCCAAGTGCCCGCTAGTTAACCTAGATAGTCAAAGTGCCCGCTAGTTAACCTAAGTAGTACAAATGTCCAATAGGGATCCTACATAATCCAATTGCCCGCTAGGTAACCTAGATATTCCAAGTTCCGGTTTGCTAACCTAGATAGTCCAAGTGCCCGCTATGTAACCTATACTGTCCAAGTGCCCGCTAGGTTACTTACATAGTCCAAGTGCACGTTCGTTAACTTAGGTAGTCCAAGTCGCGGTAGGTAACCAACATAGTCTAAGGGCCACTAGGTAACCTATATAGTCCAAGTGCACGCTAGTTAACCTATAGTCCAAGTGCCCTCTAGGTAACTTAAACAGTCCAAGTGACCGCTAGGTTACCTGCATAGTCCAAGTGCCCGTTAGGTAACCTAGATAGTCCAAGTGCCCGCTAGGTAACCTCCATAGTCCAAGTGCCCGCTAGGTAACATCCATAGTCCAAGTGCCCGTTCGTTAACCTAGATAGTACAAGTTCCTGTTAGCTAACCTACATAGTCCAAGTGCCCGTTCGTTAACCTAGATAGTTCAAGTGCCCGCTAGGTAACCTAGACAGTCCAAGTGCCTGCTAGGTAACCTACATAGTCCAAGTGCCCGTTTGCTAACCTAGATCGTCAAAGGGCCCGCTAGTTAACCTACATAGTCCAAGGGCCCTCTAGTTAACCTAGATAGTCCAAGTGCCCGCTTGTTAACCTACATTGTCCAAGTCCCTGATGGGGAACGTACATAGTCCAAGTATCCGCTAGGTAACCTACATAGTCCAAATGCCCACTAGTAACGTACGTAGTCCAAATGCCCATTAGGTAACCTAGATAGTCCAAATGCCCGCTAGGGAACCTACATAGCCCAAGTGCCCGCTAGTTAACCTACATAGTCCAAGGGCCCGCTAGTTAACCTAGATAGTCCAAGTGCCCACTAGTTAACCTACATTGTCCAAGTCCCTGATGGGGAACCTACATAGTCCAAGTATCCGCTAGGTAACCTACATAGTCCAAATGCCCGCTAGTAACGTACATAGTCCAAGTGCCCGTTAGGTAACCTAGATAGTCCAAATGCCCGCTAGGGAACCCACATAGTCCAAGTGCCCGTTAGAGAACTTACATAGTCAAAGCCCTGCTAGGGAACCTACATAGTCCAAGTGCCCGCTAGGTAACCTAGATAGTCCAAGTACCCGTTAGCTAACCTAGATAGTCCAAGTGCCCGCTAGGTAACCTCCATAGTCCAAGTGCCCGCTAGGTTACCTCCATAGTCCAAGTGCCCGTTCGTTAACCTAGATAGTCCAAGTTCCTGTTAGCTAACCTACATAGTCCAAGTGCCCGTTCGTTAACCTAGATAGTTCAAGTGCCCGCTAGGTAACCTAGACAGTCCAAGTGCCTGCTAGGTAACCTACATAGTCCAAGTGCCCGTTTGCTAACCTAGATCGTCAAAGGGCCCGCTAGTTAACCTACATAGTCCAAGTGCCTGATAGGTAACCTACATAGTTCAAGTGCCCAATGAGGAACCTACATAGTCCACGTGCCCGATAGGGAAATTTCATATTCCAAGTGCCCGTTAGGGAAACCAGATAGTCCAAGTGCCCATAGGGAACCTATATGGTCCAAGTGCCCTCTAGGGAAGCTACGTATTCATAGTGCCCGCTAGGGAACCTGCATTGTCCAAGTGCCCGCTAGTTAACCAAGATTGTCCAAGTGTCCGCTAGTAAACCTACATAGTCCAAGTTCCCGTTAGGTAACCTAGATAGGCCAAGTGCCCGCAAGGTAATCTACATAGTCCAAGTGCCCGCTAGGTAACCTAGATATTCCAAGTTCCAGTTTACTAACCTAGATAGTCCAAGTGCCCGCTAGGTAACCTACATAGTCCAAGTGCCCATTCGTTAACCTAGACAGTCCAAGTGCCCGCTAGGTAACCTATACTGTCCAAGTGCCCGCTAGGTTACCTACATAGTCCAAGTGCACGTTCGTTAACTTAGATAGTCCAAGTCGTGCTAGGTAACCTATATAGTCCAAGGGCCCGCTAGGTAACCTATATAGTCCAAGTGCCCGCTAGTTAAACTATAGTCCAAGTGCCCGCTAGGTAACCTACATATTCCAAGTTCCCGCTAGGTAACCTAGATAGTCCAAGTGCCCGTTACCTAACCTACATAGTCCAAGTGCCCGTTAGGTTACCTACATAGTCCACGTGCCGGTTCGTTAACCTAGATAGTCCAAGTGCCCGCTAGGTAACCTACATAGTCCAAGTGCCCGCTAATTAACCTACATAGTCCAAGTGCCCATTAGGTAACCTAGACAGTCCAAGTACCCGCTAGGTAACCTCCATAGTCCAAGTGCCCGCTAATAAACCTATATAGTCCAAGTGCCCGCTAGGGAACCTGCATCGTCCAAGTGCCCGCTAGTTAATCTAGATAGTCCAAGTGCCCGCTAGTTAAGCTAGATAGTCCAAGTGGCCGCTAGATAACCTAGATCGTCCAAGTGCCCGCTAGTTAACCTACATAGTCCAAGGTCGGCTAGTTAACCTAGATATTCCAAGTGCCCGCTAGTTAACCTACATAGTCCAAGGGCCCTCTATTTAACCTAGATAGTCCAAGTGCCCGCTTGGGGACGTACATAGTCCAAGTGCACGCTAGGTAACCTAGATAGTCTAAGGGCCCGCTAGTTAACCTACATAGTCCAACTGCCCGAAAGGGAACCTACATAGTCCAAGTGTCCGCTAAGGTACGAACATAGTCCAAGTGCCCGCTAGGGAACCTACATAGTCCAAGTGCCCGCTAGGTAACCTAGATAGTCCAAGTGCCCGCTAGTTAACCTACATAGTCCAAGTGCCCGCTGCGGAACCTACATAGTCCAAGTGTCCGAAAGGAAGCTACGTATTCCAAGTGCCCATTAGGGCACCTAGATAGTCCAAGTGCCCATAGGGAACCTATATAGTCCAAGTGCCCTCTAGGGAACCTACATAGTCAAAGTGCCCGCTAGGGAACCTGCATTGTACAAGTGCCCTCTAGTTAACCTAGATAGTCCAAGTGCCCGCTAGGTAACCTAGATAGTCCAAGGGCCCGCTAGTTAACCTACATAGTCCAAGTGCCCAATGAGGAACCTACATAGTCCAAGTGCCCGATAGGGAATCTTCATATTCCAAGTGCCCGTTAGGGAACCCAGATTGTCCAAGTGCCCATAGGGAACCTATATAGTCCAAGTTCCCTGTAGGGAAGCTACATATTCATAGTGCCCGCTAGGGAACCTGCATTGTCCAAGTGCCCGCTAGTTAACCTAGATCGTCCAAGTGTCCGCTAGTTAACCTACATTGTCCAAGTCCCTGATGGGGAACCTACATAGTCCAAGTATCCGCTAGGTAACCTACATAGTCCAAATGCCCGCTAGTAACGTACATAGTCCAAGTGCCCGTTAGGTAACCTAGATAGTCCAAATGCCTGCTAGGGAACCCACATAGTCCAAGTGCCCGTTAGAGAACTTACATAGTCAAAGTCCTGCTAGGGAACCTACATAGTCCAAGTGCCCGCTAGGTAACCTAGATAGTCCAAGTACCCGTTAGCTAACCTAGATAGTCCAAGTGTCCGCTAGGTAACCTCCATAGTCCAAGTGCCCGTTCGTTAACCTAGATAGTCCAAGTTCCTGTTAGCTAACCTACATAGTCCAAGTGCCCGTTCGTTAACCTAGATAGTTCAAGTGCCCCTAGGTAACCTAGACAGTCCAAGTGCCTGCTAGGTAACCTACATATTCCAAGTGCCCGTTTGCTAACCTAGATCGTCAAAGGGCCCGCTAGTTAACCTACATAGTCCAAGGGCCCTCTAGTTAACCTAGATAGTCCAAGTGCCCGCTAGTTAACCTACATTGTCCAAGTCCCTGATGGGGAACCTACATAGTCCAAGTATCCGCTAGGTAACCTACATAATCCAAATGCCCACTAGTAACGTACGTAGTCCAAATGCCCGTTAGGTAACCTACATAGTCCAAATGCCCGCTAGGGTACCCACATAGTCTAAGTGCCCGCGAGGTAACCTACATAGTCCAAGTGCCGATTC